>NW_026646007.1:0-299000 GCF_949987535.1 Balaenoptera acutorostrata
CCTTATCTTCTCCTCGTGTCTAAACTCTTCTCCATGGCTGGACACCCAAATAATATTCCTTTACGTGCTAAGGGGTATCTAGAGAGTGGGATAGGTTTAATAACTACACTCACCCTAACGCGTACCCTAACCCTAACCCCTACCCTAAGCCTAACGCGTACCCTAATCCTAACCCGTACCCTAAACCGAGCCCTAACCCTAACACTAGCCCTAACCCTAACCCATACCCTACGCCCTACCCGAACCCCTCCCCGAAACCGTACCCTAAGCCGTCCCTAACCCTCACCCTAACCCTAACCCTAACACTACACTACCCTTGACTGCTTCTGTCTCCAATAGATTTCCTAAGCACTAGTGTTTTAAGGAACAGGTTACAAAGAGAATCCTAATGTGATTTCTTGATAATGGGTGTGTTCCTTATCTTCTCCTCGTGTCTAAACTCTTCTCCATGGCTGGACCCCCACATAATATTCCTTTACGTGCTAAGGGGTATCTAGAGAGTGGGATAGGTTTAATAACTAATCTCACCCTATCGCGTACCCTAACACTAACCCCTACCCTAACCCGAACGCGTACCCTAATCCTAACCCGTAGCCTAAACCGAGCCCTAACCCTAACACTAGCCCTAATCCTAACCCTAACCCATACCCTACGCCTTACCCGAACCCCTCCCCGTACCCGTACCCTAAGCCGTACCCTAACCCTCACCCTAACCCTAACCCTAACCCTAAGCTACCCTTGACTGCTTCTGCCTCCAATAGATTTCCTAAGCACTAGTGTTTTAAGGAACAGGTTAAAAAGAGAATCCTAATGTGATTTCTTGATAATGGGTGTGTTCCTTATCTTCTCCTAGTGTCTAAACTCTTCTCCATGGCTGGACCCCCAAATAATATTCCTTTACGTGCTAAGGGGTATGTAGAGAGTGGGATAGGTTTAATAACTAACCTCACCCTATTGCATACCGTAACCCTAACCCCTTCCCTAACACTAACGCGTACCCTAATCCTAACCCGTACCCTAAACCGAGCCCTAACCCTAACACTAACCCTAACCCTAACCCTAACCCATACGCTACGCCCTACCCGAAACCCTCCCCGAACCCGTAACCTAAGCCATTCCCTAACCCTCACCCTAACCCTATCCCTAACCCTAAGCTACCCTTGACTGCTTCTGCCTCCAATAGATTTCCTAAGCACTAGTGTTTTAAGGAACAGGTTACAAAGAGAATCCTAATGTGATTTCTTGATAATGGGTGTGTTCCTTATCTTCTCCTAGTGTCTAAACTCTTCTCCATGGCTGGACCCCCAAATAATATTCCTTTACGTGCTAAGGGGTATCTAGAGAGAGGGTGAGGTTTAATAACTCCCCTCACCCTAACGCGTACCCTAACCCTAATCCCTACCCTAACCCTAACGCGTACCCTAATCCTAACCCGTACCCTCAACCGAGCCCTAACCCTAACACTAACCCTAACCCTAACCCTAACCCATACCCTACGCCCTACCCGAACCCCTCCCCGAAACCGTACCCTAAGCCTTACCCTAACCCTCACCCTAACCCTAACCCTAACTCTAAGCTACCCTTGACTGCTTCTGCCTCCAATAGATTTCCTAAGCACTAGTGTTTTAAGGAACAGGTTAAAAAGAGAATCCTAATGTGATTTCTTGATAATGGGTGTGTTCCTTACCTTCTCCTCGTGTCTAAACTCTTCTCCATGGCTGGACCCCCAAATAATATTCCTTTACGTGCTAAGGGGTATCTAGAGAGTGGGATAGGTTTAATAACTACCCTCACCCTAACGCGTACCCTAACCCTAACCCTAACGCGTACCCTAATCCTAACCCGTACCCTAACACTAGCCCTAACCCATACCCTACGCCCTACCCGAACCCCTCCCCGAACCCGTACCCTAAGCCGTACCCTAACCCTTACCCTAACCCTCACCCTAACCCTACGCTACCCTTGACTGCTTCTGCCTCCAATAGATTTCCTAAGCACTAGTGTTTTAAGGAACAGGTTAAAAAGAGAATCCTAATGTTATTTCTTGATAATGGGTGTGTTCCTTATCTTCTCCTAGTGTCTAAACTCTTCTCCATGGCTGGACCCCCAAATAATATTCCTTTACGTGCTAAGGGGTATCTAGAGAGTGGGATAGGTTTAATAACTAACCTCACCCTATCGCGTACCCTAACCCTAACCCCTACCCTAACACTAACGCGTACCCTAATCCTAACCCGTACCCTAAACCGAGCCCTAACCCTAACACTAGCCCTAACCCTAACCCTAACCCATACCCTACGCCCTACCCGAACCCCTCCCCGAACCCGTACCCTAAGCCGTACCCTAACCCTCACCCTAACCCTAACGCTAACCCTAAGCTACCCTTGACTGCTTTTGCCTCCAATAGATTTCCTAAGCACTAGTGTTTTAAGGAACAGGTTAAAAAGAGAATCCTAATGTGATTTCTTGATAATGGGTGTGTTCCTTATCTTCTCCTCGTGTCTAAAATCTTCTCCATGGCTGGACCCCCACATAATATTCCTTTACGTGCTAAGGGGTATCTAGAGAGTGGGATAGGTTTAATAACTAATCTCACCCTATCGCGTACCCTAACCCTAACCCCTACCCTAACCCGAACGCGTACCCTAATCCTAACCCGTAGCCTAAACCGAGCCCTAACCCTAACACTAGCCCTAATCCTAACCCTAACCCATACCCTACGCCTTACCCGAACCCCTCCCCGAACCCGTACCCTAAGCCGTACCCTAACCCTCACCCTAACCCTAACCCTAACCCTAAGCTACCCTTGACTGCTTCTGCTTCCAATAGATTTCCTAAGCACTAGTGTTTTAAGGAACAGGTTAAAAAGAGAATCCTAATGTGATTTCTTGATAATGGGTGTGTTCCTTATCTTCTCCTAGTGTCTAAACTCTTCTCCATGGCTGGACCCCCAAATAATATTCCTTTACGTGCTAAGGGGTATCTAGAGAGTGGGATAGGTTTAATAACTAACCTCACCCTATTGCGTACCGTAACCCTAACCCCTTCCCTAACACTAACGCGTACCCTAATCCTAACCCGTACCCTAAACCGAGCCCTAACCCTAACACTAACCCTAACCCTAACCCTAACCCATACGCTACGCCCTACCCGAAACCCTCCCCGAACCCGTAACCTAAGCCATTCCCTAACCCTCACCCTAACCCTATCCCTAACCCTAAGCTACCCTTGACTGCTTCTGCCTCCAATAGATTTCCTAAGCACTAGTGTTTTAAGGAACAGGTTACAAAGAGAATCCTAATGTGATTTCTTGATAATGGGTGTGTTCCTTATCTTCTCCTAGTGTCTAAACTCTTCTCCATGGCTGGACCCCCAAATAATATTCCTTTACGTGCTAAGGGGTATCTAGAGAGAGGGTGAGGTTTAATAACTCCCCTCACCCTAACGCGTAACCTAACCCTAACCCTAACGCGTACCCTAATCCTAACCCGTACCCTAAACCGAGCCCTAACCCTAACACTAACCCTAACCCTAACCCTAACCCATACCCTACGCCCTACCCGAACCCCTCCCCGAACCCGTACCCTAAGCCGTACCCTAACCCTCACCCTAACCCTAACCCGAACCCTAAGCTACCCTTGACTGCTTCTGCCTCCAATAGATTTCCTAAGCACTAGTGTTTTAAGGAACAGGTTAAAAAGAGAATCCTAATGTGATTTCGTGATAATGGGTGTGTTCCTTATCTTCTACTAGTGTCTAAACGCTTCTCCATGGCTGGACCCCCAAATACTATTCCTTTACGTGCTAAGGGTTATCTAGAGAGAGGGTGAGGTTTAATAACTACCCTCACCCTAACGCGTACCCTAACCCTAATCCCTACCCTAACCCTAACGCGTACCCTAATCCTAACCCGTACCCTCAACCGAGCCCTAACCCTAACACTAACCCTAACCCTAACCCTAACCCATACCCTACGCCCTACCCGAACCCCTCCCCGAAACCGTACCCTAAGCCTTACCCTAACCCTCACCCTAACCCTAACCCTAACTCTAAGCTACCCTTGACTGCTTCTGCCTCCAATAGATTTCCTAAGCACTAGTGTTTTAAGGAACAGGTTAAAAAGAGAATCCTAATGTGATTTCTTGATAATGGGTGTGTTCCTTACCTTCTCCTCGTGTCTAAACTCTTCTCCATGGCTGGACCCCCAAATAATATTCCTTTACGTGCTAATGGGTATCTAGAGAGTGGGATAGGTTTAATAACTACCCTCACCCTAACGCGTACCCTAACCCTAACCCTAACGCGTACCCTAATCCTAACCCGTACCCTAACACTAGCCCTAACCCATACCCTACGCCCTACCCGAACCCCTCCCCGAACCCGTACCCTAAGCCGTACCCTAACCCTTACCCTAACCCTCACCCTAACCCTACGCTACCCTTGACTGCTTCTGCCTCCAATAGATTTCCTAAGCACTAGTGTTTTAAGGAACAGGTTAAAAAGAGAATCCTAATGTGATTTCTTGATAATGGGTGTGTTCCTTATCTTCTCCTAGTGTCTAAACTCTTCTCCATGGCTGGACCCCCAAATAATATTCCTTTACGTGCTAAGGGGTATCTAGAGAGTGGGATAGGTTTAATAACTAACCTCACCCTATCGCGTACCCTAACCCTAACCCCTACCCTAACACTAACGCGTACCCTAATCCTAACCCGTACCCTAAACCGAGCCCTAACCCTAACACTAGCCCTAACCCTAACCCTAACCCATACCCTACGCCCTACCCGAACCCCTCCCCGAACCCGTACCCTAAGCCGTACCCTAACCCTCACCCTAACCCTAACCCTAGCCCTAAGCTACCCTTGACTGCTTCTGCCTCCAGTAGATTTCCTAAGCACTAGTGTTTTAAGGAACAGGTTAAAAAGAGAATCCTAATGTGATTTCTTGATAATGGGTGTGTTCCTTACCTTCTCCTAGTGTCTAAACTCTTCTCCATGGCTGGACCCCCAAATAATATTCCTTTACGTGCTAAGGGGTATCTAGAGAGTGGGATAGGTTTAATAACTACCCTCACCCTAACGCGTACCCTAACCCTAACCCCTACCCTAACCCTAACGCGTACCCTAATCCTAACCCATATCCTAAACCGAGCCCTAACCCTAACACTAACCCTAACCCATACCCTACGCCCTACCCGAACCCCTCCCCGAACCCGTACCCTAAGCCGTACCCTAACCCTCACCCTAACCCTAACCCGAACCCTAAGCTACCCTTGACTGCTTCTGCCTCCAATAGATTTCCTAAGCACTAGTGTTTTAAGGAACAGGTTAAAAAGAGAATCCTAATGTGATTTCGTGATAATGGGTGTGTTCCTTATCTTCTCCTAGTGTCTAAACCCTTCTCCATGGCTGGACCCGCAAATACTATTCCTTTACGTGCTAAGGGTTATCTAGAGAGAGGGTGAGGTTTAATAACTACCCTCACCCTAACGCGTACCCTAACCCTAATCCCTACCCTAACCCTAACGCGTACCCTAATCCTAACCCGTACCCTAAACCGAGCCCTAACCCTAACCCTAACCCTAACCCTAACCCATACCCTACGCCCTACCCGAATCCTTCCCCGAAACCGTACCCTAAGCCTTACCCTAATCCTCACCCTAACCCTAACCCTAACCCTAAGCTACCCTTGACTGCTTCTGCCTCCAATAGATTTCCTAAGCACTAGTGTTTTAAGGAACAGGTTAAAAAGAGAATCCTAATGTGATTTCTTGATAATGGGTGTGTTCCTTATCTTCTCCTCGTGTCTAAACTCTTCTCCATGGATGGACCCCCAAATAATATTCCTTTACGTGCTAAGGGGTATCTAGAGAGTGGGATAGGTTTAATAACTACCCTCACCCTAATGCGTACCCTAACCCTAACACCTACCCTAACCCTAACGCGTACCCTAATCCTAACCCCTACCCTAAACCGAGCCCTAACCCTAACACTAGCCCTAACCCATACCCTACGCCCTACACGAACCCCTCCCCGAACCCGTACCCTAAGCCGTACCCTAACCCTCACCCTAACCCTAACCCTAACCCTAAGCTACCCTTGACTGCTTCTGCCTCCAATAGATTTTCTAAGCACTAGTGTTTTAAGGAACAGGTTAAAAAGAGAATCCTAATGTGATTTCGTCATAATGGGTGTGTTCCTTATCTTCTCCTAGTGTCTAAACTCTTCTCCATAGCTGGACCCCCAAATAATATTCCTTTACGTGCTAAGTGGTATCTAGAGAGAGGGAGAGGTTTAATAACTACCCTCACCCTAACGCGTACCCTAACCCTAACCCCTACCCTAACCCTAACGCGTACCCTAATCCTAACCCGTACCCTAAACCGAGCCCTAACCCTAACACTAACCCTAACCCTAACCCTAACCCATACCCTACGCCCTACCCGAACCCCTCCCCGAACCCGTACCCTGAGCCGTACCCTAACCCTCACCCTAACCCTAACCCTAACCCTAAGCTACCCTTGACTGCTTCTGCCTCCAATAGATTTCCTAAGCACTAGTGTTTTAAGGAACAGGTTAAAAAGAGAATCCTAATGTGATTTCTTGATAATGGGTGTGTTCCTTACCTTCTCCTCGTGTCTAAACTCTTCTCCATGGCTGGACCCCCAAATAATATTCCTTTACGTGCTAAGGGGTATCTAGAGAGTGGGATAGGTTTAATAACTACCCTCACCCTAACGCGTACCCTAACCCTAACCCTAACGCGTACCCTAATCCTAACCCGTACCCTAAACCGAGCCCTAACCCTAACACTAGCCCTAACCCATACCCTACGCCCTACCCGAACACCTCCCCGAACCCGTACCCTAAGCCGTACCCTAACCCTCACCCTAACCCTAACCCTAACCCTAAGCTACCCTTGACTGCTTCTAACTCCAATAGATTTCCTAAGCACTAGTGTTTTAAGGAACAGGTTAAAAAGAGAATCCTAATGTGATTTCGTGATAATGGGTGTGTTCCTTATCTTCTCCTAGTGTCTAAACTCTTCTCCATGGCTGGACCCCCAAATACTATTCCTTTACGTGCTAAGGGTTATCTAGAGAGAGGGTGAGGTTTAATAACTACCCTCACCCTAACGCGTACCCTAACCCTAATCCCTACCCTAACCCTAACGCGTACCCTAATCCTAACCCGTACCCTAAACCGAGCCCGAACCCTAACCCTAACCCTAACCCTAACCCTAACCCATACCCTACGCCCTACGCGAATCCTTCCCCGAAACCGTACCCTAAGCCTTACCCTAACCCTCACCCTAACCCTAACCCTAACCCTAAGCTACCCTTGACTGCTTCTGCCTCCAATAGATTTCCTAAGCACTAGTGTTTTAAGGAACAGGTTAAAAAGAGAATCCTAATGTGATTTCGTGATAACGGGTGTGTTCCTTATCTTCCCCTAGTGTCTAAACTCTTCTCCATGGCTGGACCCCCAAATAATATTCCTTTACGTGCTAAGGGGTATCTAGAGAGTGGGATAGGTTTAATAACTACCCTCACCCTAACGCGTACCCTAACCCTAACCCCTACCCTAACCCTAACGCGTACCCTAATCCTAACCCGTAGCCTAAACCGAGCCCTAACCCTAACACTAGCCCTAACCCTAACCCTAACCCATACCCTACGCCCTACCCGAACCCCTCCCCGAACCCATACCCTAAGCCGTACCCTAACCCTCACCCTAAACCTAACCCTAACCCTAAGCTACCCTTGACTGCTTCTGCCTCCAATAGATTTCCTAAGCACTAGTGTTTTAAGGAACAGGTTAAAAAGAGAATCCTAATGTGATTTCTTGATAATGGGTGTGTTCCTTATCTTCTCCTAGTGTCTAAACTCTTCTCCATGGCTGGACTCCCAAATAATATTCCTTTACGTGCTAAGGGGAATCTAGAGAGTGGGATAGGTTTAATAACTAAGCTCACCCTATCGCGTACCCTAACCCTAACCCCTACCCTAACCCTAACGCGTACCCTAATCCTAACCCGTATCCTAAACCGAGCCCTAAACCTAACACTAACCGTAACCCTAATCCTAAACCATACCCTACGCCCTACCCGAACCCCTCCCCGAACCCGTAACCTAAGCCGTACCCTAACCCTCACCCTAACCCTAACCCTAACCCTAAGCTACCCTTGACTGCTTCTGCCTCCAATAGATTTCCTAAGCACTAGTGTTTTAAGGAACAGGTTAAAAAGAGAATCCTAATGTGATTTCTTGATAATGGGTGTGTTCCTTATCTTCTCCTCGTGTCTAAACTCTTCTCCATGGCTGGACCCCCAAATAATATTCCTTTACGTGCTAAGGGGTATCTAGAGAGTGGGATAGGTTTAATAACTACCCTCACCCTAACGCGTACCCTAACCCTAACCCCTACCCTAACCCTAACGCGTACCCTAATCCTAACCCGTACCCTAAACCGAGCCCTAACCCTAACACTAGCCCTAACCCTAACCCTAAACCATACCCTACGCCCTACCCGAAACCCTCCCCGAACCCGTACCCTAAGCCGTACCCTAACCCTCACCCTAACCCTAACCCTAGCCCTAAGCTACCCTTGACGGCTTCTGCCTCCAATAGATTTCCTAAGCACTAGTGTTTTAAGGAACAGGTTAAAAAGAGAATCCTAATGTGATTTCTTGATAATGGGTGTGTTCCTTATCTTCTCCTAGTGTCTAAACTCTTCTCCATGGCTGGACCCCCAAATAATATTCCTTTACGTGCTAAGGGGTATCTAGAGAGTGGGATAGGTTTAATAACTAACCTCACCCTATCGCGTACCCTAACCCTAACCCCTACCCTAACACTAACGCGTACCCTAATCCTAACCCGTACCCTAAACCGAGCCCTAACCCTAACACTAACCCTAACCCTAACCCTAACCCAAACCCATACCCTACGCCCTACCCAAACCCCTCCCCGAACCCCAACCCTAAGCCATACCCTAACCCTCACCCTAAACCTAACCCTAGCCCTAAGCTACCCTTGATGGCTTCTGCCTCTAATAGATTTCCTAAGCACTAGTGTTTTAAGGAACAGGTTAAAAAGAGAATCCTAATGTGATTTCGTGATAATGGGTGTGTTCCTTATCTTCTCCTAGTGTCTAAACTCTTCTCCATGGCTGGACCCCCAAATAATACTCCTTTACGTGCTAAGGGGTATCTAGAGAGTGGGATAGGTTTAATAACTACCCTCACCCTAATGCGTACCCTAACCCTAACCCCTACCCTAACTCTAACGCATACCCTAATCCTAACCCGTAGCCTAAACCGAGCCCTAACCCTAACACTAGCCCTAACCTTAACCCTAAACCATACCCTACGCCCTACCCGAACCCCTCCCCGAACCCGTACCCTAAGCCGTACCCTAACCCTCACCCTAACCCTTACCCTAACCCTAAGCTACCCTTGACTGCTTTTGCCTCCAATAGATTTCCTAAGCACTATTGTTTTAAGGAACAGGTTAAAAAGAGAATCCTAATGTGATTTCGTGATAATGGGTGTGTTCCTTACCTTCTCCTAGTGTCTAAACTCTTCCCCATGGCTGGACCCCCAAATAATATTCCTTTACGTGCTAAGGGGTATCTAGAGAGTGGGATAGGTTTAATAACTAATCTCACCCTATCGCGTACCCTAACCCTAACCCCTACCCTAACCCGAACGCGTACCCTAATCCTAACCCGTAGCCTAAACCGAGCCCTAACCCTAACACTAGCCCTAATCCTAACCCTAACCCATACCCTACGCCTTACCCGAACCCCTCCCCGAACCCGTACCCTAAGCCGTACCCTAACCCTCACCCTAACCCTAACCCTAACCCTAAGCTACCCTTGACTGCTTCTGCCTCCAATAGATTTCCTAAGCACTAGTGTTTTAAGGAACAGGTTAAAAAGAGAATCCTAATGTGATTTCTTGATAATGGGTGTGTTCCTTATCTTCTCCTAGTGTCTAAACTCTTCTCCATGGCTGGACCCCCAAATAATATTCCTTTACGTGCTAAGGGGTATCTAGAGAGTGGGATAGGTTTAATAACTAACCTCACCCTATTGCGTACCGTAACCCTAACCCCTTCCCTAACACTAACGCGTACCCTAATCCTAACCCGTACCCTAAACCGAGCCCTAACCCTAACACTAACCCTAACCCTAACCCTAACCCATACGCTACGCCCTACCCGAAACCCTCCCCGAACCCGTAACCTAAGCCATTCCCTAACCCTCACCCTAACCCTATCCCTAACCCTAAGCTACCCTTGACTGCTTCTGCCTCCAATAGATTTCCTAAGCACTAGTGTTTTAAGGAACAGGTTACAAAGAGAATCCTAATGTGATTTCTTGATAATGGGTGTGTTCCTTATCTTCTCCTAGTGTCTAAACTCTTCTCCATGGCTGGACCCCCAAATAATATTCCTTTACGTGCTAAGGGGTATCTAGAGAGAGGGTGAGGTTTAATAACTCCCCTCACCCTAACGCGTACCCTAACCCTAACCCTAACGCGTACCCTAATCCTAACCCGTACCCTAAACCGAGCCCTAACCCTAACACTAACCCTAACCCTAACCCTAACCCATACCCTACGCCCTACCCGAACCCCTCCCCGAACCCGTACCCTAAGCCGTACCCTAACCCTCACCCTAACCCTAACCCGAACCCTAAGCTACCCTTGACTGCTTCTGCCTCCAATAGATTTCCTAAGCACTAGTGTTTTAAGGAACAGGTTAAAAAGAGAATCCTAATGTGATTTCGTGATAATGGGTGTGTTCCTTATCTTCTACTAGTGTCTAAACGCTTCTCCATGGCTGGACCCCCAAATACTATTCCTTTACGTGCTAAGGGTTATCTAGAGAGAGGGTGAGGTTTAATAACTACCCTCACCCTAACGCGTACCCTAACCCTAATCCCTACCCTAACCCTAACGCGTACCCTAATCCTAACCCGTACCCTCAACCGAGCCCTAACCCTAACACTAACCCTAACCCTAACCCTAACCCATACCCTACGCCCTACCCGAACCCCTCCCCGAAACCGTACCCTAAGCCTTACCCTAACCCTCACCCTAACCCTAACCCTAACTCTAAGCTACCCTTGACTGCTTCTGCCTCCAATAGATTTCCTAAGCACTAGTGTTTTAAGGAACAGGTTAAAAAGAGAATCCTAATGTGATTTCTTGATAATGGGTGTGTTCCTTACCTTCTCCTCGTGTCTAAACTCTTCTCCATGGCTGGACCCCCAAATAATATTCCTTTACGTGCTAATGGGTATCTAGAGAGTGGGATAGGTTTAATAACTACCCTCACCCTAACGCGTACCCTAACCCTAACCCTAACGCGTACCCTAATCCTAACCCGTACCCTAACACTAGCCCTAACCCATACCCTACGCCCTACCCGAACCCCTCCCCGAACCCGTACCCTAAGCCGTACCCTAACCCTTACCCTAACCCTCACCCTAACCCTACGCTACCCTTGACTGCTTCTGCCTCCAATAGATTTCCTAAGCACTAGTGTTTTAAGGAACAGGTTAAAAAGAGAATCCTAATGTGATTTCTTGATAATGGGTGTGTTCCTTATCTTCTCCTAGTGTCTAAACTCTTCTCCATGGCTGGACCCCCAAATAATATTCCTTTACGTGCTAAGGGGTATCTAGAGAGTGGGATAGGTTTAATAACTAACCTCACCCTATCGCGTACCCTAACCCTAACCCCTACCCTAACACTAACGCGTACCCTAATCCTAACCCGTACCCTAAACCGAGCCCTAACCCTAACACTAGCCCTAACCCTAACCCTAACCCATACCCTACGCCCTACCCGAACCCCTCCCCGAACCCGTACCCTAAGCCGTACCCTAACCCTCACCCTAACCCTAACCCTAGCCCTAAGCTACCCTTGACTGCTTCTGCCTCCAGTAGATTTCCTAAGCACTAGTGTTTTAAGGAACAGGTTAAAAAGAGAATCCTAATGTGATTTCTTGATAATGGGTGTGTTCCTTACCTTCTCCTAGTGTCTAAACTCTTCTCCATGGCTGGACCCCCAAATAATATTCCTTTACGTGCTAAGGGGTATCTAGAGAGTGGGATAGGTTTAATAACTACCCTCACCCTAACGCGTACCCTAACCCTAACCCCTACCCTAACCCTAACGCGTACCCTAATCCTAACCCATATCCTAAACCGAGCCCTAACCCTAACACTAACCCTAACCCATACCCTACGCCCTACCCGAACCCCTCCCCGAACCCGTACCCTAAGCCGTACCCTAACCCTCACCCTAACCCTAACCCGAACCCTAAGCTACCCTTGACTGCTTCTGCCTCCAATAGATTTCCTAAGCACTAGTGTTTTAAGGAACAGGTTAAAAAGAGAATCCTAATGTGATTTCGTGATAATGGGTGTGTTCCTTATCTTCTCCTAGTGTCTAAACCCTTCTCCATGGCTGGACCCGCAAATACTATTCCTTTACGTGCTAAGGGTTATCTAGAGAGAGGGTGAGGTTTAATAACTACCCTCACCCTAACGCGTACCCTAACCCTAATCCCTACCCTAACCCTAACGCGTACCCTAATCCTAACCCGTACCCTAAACCGAGCCCTAACCCTAACCCTAACCCTAACCCTAACCCATACCCTACGCCCTACCCGAATCCTTCCCCGAAACCGTACCCTAAGCCTTACCCTAATCCTCACCCTAACCCTAACCCTAACCCTAAGCTACCCTTGACTGCTTCTGCCTCCAATAGATTTCCTAAGCACTAGTGTTTTAAGGAACAGGTTAAAAAGAGAATCCTAATGTGATTTCTTGATAATGGGTGTGTTCCTTATCTTCTCCTCGTGTCTAAACTCTTCTCCATGGATGGACCCCCAAATAATATTCCTTTACGTGCTAAGGGGTATCTAGAGAGTGGGATAGGTTTAATAACTACCCTCACCCTAATGCGTACCCTAACCCTAACCCCTACCCTAACCCTAACGCGTACCCTAATCCTAACCCCTACCCTAAACCGAGCCCTAACCCTAACACTAGCCCTAACCCATACCCTACGCCCTACACGAACCCCTCCCCGAACCCGTACCCTAAGCCGTACCCTAACCCTCACCCTAACCCTAACCCTAACCCTAAGCTACCCTTGACTGCTTCTGCCTCCAATAGATTTTCTAAGCACTAGTGTTTTAAGGAACAGGTTAAAAAGAGAATCCTAATGTGATTTCGTCATAATGGGTGTGTTCCTTATCTTCTCCTAGTGTCTAAACTCTTCTCCATAGCTGGACCCCCAAATAATATTCCTTTACGTGCTAAGTGGTATCTAGAGAGAGGGAGAGGTTTAATAACTACCCTCACCCTAACGCGTACCCTAACCCTAACCCCTACCCTAACCCTAACGCGTACCCTAATCCTAACCCGTACCCTAAACCGAGCCCTAACCCTAACACTAACCCTAACCCTAACCCTAACCCATACCCTACGCCCTACCCGAACCCCTCCCCGAACCCGTACCCTGAGCCGTACCCTAACCCTCACCCTAACCCTAACCCTAACCCTAAGCCACCCTTGACTGCTTCTGCCTCCAATAGATTTCCTAAGCACTAGTGTTTTAAGGAACAGGTTAAAAAGAGAATCCTAATGTGATTTCTTGATAATGGGTGTGTTCCTTATCTTCTCCTCGTGTCTAAACTCTTCTCCATGGCTGGACCCCCAAATAATATTCCTTTACGTGCTAAGGGGTATCTAGAGAGTGGGATAGGTTTAATAACTACCCTCACCCTAACGCGTACCCTAACCCTAACCCTAACGCGTACCCTAATCCTAACCCGTACCCTAAACCGAGCCCTAACCCTAACACTAGCCCTAACCCATACCCTACGCCCTACCCGAACACCTCCCCGAACCCGTACCCTAAGCCGTACCCTAACCCTCACCCTAACCCTAACCCTAACCCTAAGCTACCCTTGACTGCTTCTAACTCCAATAGATTTCCTAAGCACTAGTGTTTTAAGGAACAGGTTAAAAAGAGAATCCTAATGTGATTTCGTGATAATGGGTGTGTTCCTTATCTTCTCCTAGTGTCTAAACTCTTCTCCATGGCTGGACCCCCAAATACTATTCCTTTACGTGCTAAGGGTTATCTAGAGAGAGGGTGAGGTTTAATAACTACCCTCACCCTAACGCGTACCCTAACCCTAATCCCTACCCTAACCCTAACGCGTACCCTAATCCTAACCCGTACCCTAAACCGAGCCCGAACCCTAACCCTAACCCTAACCCTAACCCTAACCCATACCCTACGCCCTACGCGAATCCTTCCCCGAAACCGTACCCTAAGCCTTACCCTAACCCTCACCCTAACCCTAACCCTAACCCTAAGCTACCCTTGACTGCTTCTGCCTCCAATAGATTTCCTAAGCACTAGTGTTTTAAGGAACAGGTTAAAAAGAGAATCCTAATGTGATTTCGTGATAACGGGTGTGTTCCTTATCTTCCCCTAGTGTCTAAACTCTTCTCCATGGCTGGACCCCCAAATAATATTCCTTTACGTGCTAAGGGGTATCTAGAGAGTGGGATAGGTTTAATAACTACCCTCACCCTAACGCGTACCCTAACCCTAACCCCTACCCTAACCCTAACGCGTACCCTAATCCTAACCCGTAGCCTAAACCGAGCCCTAACCCTAACACTAGCCCTAACCCTAACCCTAACCCATACCCTACGCCCTACCCGAACCCCTCCCCGAACCCATACCCTAAGCCGTACCCTAACCCTCACCCTAAACCTAACCCTAACCCTAAGCTACCCTTGACTGCTTCTGCCTCCAATAGATTTCCTAAGCACTAGTGTTTTAAGGAACAGGTTAAAAAGAGAATCCTAATGTGATTTCTTGATAATGGGTGTGTTCCTTATCTTCTCCTAGTGTCTAAACTCTTCTCCATGGCTGGACCCCCAAATAATATTGCTTTACGTGTAAGGGGTATCTAGAGAGTGGGATAGGTTTAATAACTAACCTCACCCTATCGCGTACCCTAACCCTAACCCCTACCCTAACACTAACGCGTACCCTAATTCTAACCCGTACCCTAAACCGAGCCCTAACCCTAACACTAGCCCTAACCCTAACCCTAACCCATACCATACGCCCTACCCGAACCCCTCCCCGAACCCGTACCCTAAGCCGTAACCTAACCCTCACCCTAACCCTAACCCTAACCCTACGCTACCCTTGACTGCTTCTGCCTCCAATAGATTTCCTAAGCACTAGTGTTTTAAGGAACAGGTTAAAAAGAGAATCCTAATGTGATTTCTTGATAATGGGTGTGTTCCTTATCTTCTCCTAGTGTCTAAACTCTTCTCCATGGCTGGACCCCCAAATAATATTCCTTTACGTGCTAAGGGGTATCTAGAGAGTGGGATAGGTTTAATAACTACCCTCACCCTAATGCGTACCCTAAACCTAACCCCTACCCTAACCCTAACGCGTACCCTAAACCTAACCCGTAGCCTAAACCGAGCCCTAACCCTAACACTAGCCCTAACCCTAACCCTAACCCATACCCTACGCCCTACCCGAACCCCTCCCCGAACCCGTACCCTAAGCCGTACCCTAACCCTCACCCTAACCCTAACCCTAACCCTAAGCTACCCTTGACTGCTTCTGCCTCCAATAGATTTCCTAAGCACTAGTGTTTTAAGGAACAGGTTAAAAAGAGAATCCTAATGTGATTTCTTGATAATGGGTGTGTTCCTTATCTTCTCCTAGTGTCTAAACTCTTCTCCATGGCTGGACCCCCAAATAATATTCCTTTACGTGCTAAGGGGTATCTAGAGAGTGGGAGAGGTTTAATAACTACCCTCACCCTAACGCGTACCCTAACCCTAACCCCTACCCTAACCCTAACGCGTACCCTAATCCTAACCCGTACCCTAAACCGAGCCCTAACCCTAACACTAACCCTAACCCTAACCCTAACCCATACCCTACGCCCTACCCGAACCCCTCCCCGAACCCGTAACCTAAGCCGTACCCTAACCCTCACCGTAACCCTAACCCTAACCCTAAGCTTCCCTTGACTGCTTCTGCTTCCAAGAGATTTCCTAAGCACTAGTGTTTTAAGGAACAGGTTAAAAAGAGAATCCTAATGTGATTTCTTGATAATGGGTGTGTTCCTTATCTTCTCCTCGTGTCTAAACTCTTCTCCATGGCTGGACCCCCAAATAATATTCCTTTACGTGCTAAGGGGTATCTAGAGAGTGGGATAGTTTTAATAACTACCCTCACCCTAATGCGTACCCTAACCCTAACCCCTACCCTAACCCTAACGCGTACCCTAATCCTAACCCGTACTCTAAACCGAGCCCTAACCCTAACACTAGCCCTAACCCATACCCTACGCCCTACCCGAACCCCTCCCCGAACCCGTACCCTAAGCCGTACCCTAAACCTCACCCTAACCCTAACCCTAACCCTACGCTACCCTTGACTGCTTCTGCCTCCAATAGATTTCCTAAGCACTAGTGTTTTAAGGAACAGGTTAAAAAGAGAATCCTAATGTGATTTCTTGATAATGGGTGTGTTCCTTATCTTCTCCTAGTGTCTAAACTCTTCTCCATGGCTGGACCCCCAAATAATATTGCTTTACGTGCTAAGGGGTATCTAGAGAGTGGGATAGGTTTAATAACTAACCTCACCCTATCGCGTACCCTAACCCTAACCCCTACACTAACACTAACCCTAACCCTAACCCTAACCCATACGCTACGCCCTACCCGAAACCCTCCCCGAACCCGTAACCTAAGCCATTCCCTAACCCTCACCCTAACCCTATCCCTAACCCTAAGCTACCCTTGACTGCTTCTGCCTCCAATAGATTTCCTAAGCACTAGTGTTTTAAGGAACAGGTTAAAAAGAGAATCCTAATGTGATTTCTTGATAATGGGTGTGTTCCTTACCTTCTCCTCGTGTCTAAACTCTTCTCCATGGCTGGACCCCCAAATAATGTTCCTTTACGTGCTAAGGGGTATCTAGAGAGTGGGATAGGTTTAATAACTACCCTCACCCTAACGCGTACCCTAACCCTAACCCTAACGCGTACCCTAATCCTAACCCGTACCCTAAACCGAGCCCTAACCCTAACACTAGCCCTAACCCATACCCTACGCCCTACCCGAACACCTCCCCGAACCCGTACCCTAAGCCGTACCCTAACCCTCACCCTAACCCTAACCCTAACCCTAAGCTACCCTTGACTGCTTCTAACTCCAATAGATTTCCTAAGCACTAGTGTTTTAAGGAACAGGTTAAAAAGAGAATCCTAATGTGATTTCGTGATAATGGGTGTGTTCCTTATCTTCTCCTAGTGTCTAAACTCTTCTCCATGGCTGGACCCCCAAATACTATTCCTTTACGTGCTAAGGGTTATCTAGAGAGAGGGTGAGGTTTAATAACTACCCTCACCCTAACGCGTACCCTAACCCTAATCCCTACCCTAACCCTAACGCGTACCCTAATCCTAACCCGTACCCTAAACCGAGCCCGAACCCTAACCCTAACCCTAACCCTAACCCTAACCCATACCCTACGCCCTACGCGAATCCTTCCCCGAAACCGTACCCTAAGCCTTACCCTAACCCTCACCCTAACCCTAACCCTAACCCTAAGCTACCCTTGACTGCTTCTGCCTCCAATAGATTTCCTAAGCACTAGTGTTTTAAGGAACAGGTTAAAAAGAGAATCCTAATGTGATTTCGTGATAACGGGTGTGTTCCTTATCTTCCCCTAGTGTCTAAACTCTTCTCCATGGCTGGACCCCCAAATAATATTCCTTTACGTGCTAAGGGGTATCTAGAGAGTGGGATAGGTTTAATAACTACCCTCACCCTAACGCGTACCCTAACCCTAACCCCTACCCTAACCCTAACGCGTACCCTAATCCTAACCCGTAGCCTAAACCGAGCCCTAACCCTAACACTAGCCCTAACCCTAACCCTAACCCATACCCTACGCCCTACCCGAACCCCTCCCCGAACCCATACCCTAAGCCGTACCCTAAACCTCACCCTAAACCTAACCCTAACCCTAAGCTACCCTTGACTGCTTCTGCCTCCAATAGATTTCCTAAGCACTAGTGTTTTAAGGAACAGGTTAAAAAGAGAATCCTAATGTGATTTCTTGATAATGGGTGTGTTCCTTATCTTCTCCTAGTGTCTAAACTCTTCTCCATGGCTGGACCCCCAAATAATATTGCTTTACGTGTAAGGGGTATCTAGAGAGTGGGATAGGTTTAATAACTAACCTCACCCTATCGCGTACCCTAACCCTAACCCCTACCCTAACACTAACGCGTACCCTAATTCTAACCCGTACCCTAAACCGAGCCCTAACCCTAACACTAGCCCTAACCCTAACCCTAACCCATACCATACGCCCTACCCGAACCCCTCCCCGAACCCGTACCCTAAGCCGTAACCTAACCCTCACCCTAACCCTAACCCTAACCCTACGCTACCCTTGACTGCTTCTGCCTCCAATAGATTTCCTAAGCACTAGTGTTTTAAGGAACAGGTTAAAAAGAGAATCCTAATGTGATTTCTTGATAATGGGTGTGTTCCTTATCTTCTCCTAGTGTCTAAACTCTTCTCCATGGCTGGACCCCCAAATAATATTCCTTTACGTGCTAAGGGGTATCTAGAGAGTGGGATAGGTTTAATAACTACCCTCACCCTAATGCGTACCCTAAACCTAACCCCTACCCTAACCCTAACGCGTACCCTAAACCTAACCCGTAGCCTAAACCGAGCCCTAACCCTAACACTAGCCCTAACCCTAACCCTAACCCATACCCTACGCCCTACCCGAACCCCTCCCCGAACCCGTACCCTAAGCCGTACCCTAACCCTCACCCTAACCCTAACCCTAACCCTAAGCTACCCTTGACTGCCTCTGCCTCCAATAGATTTCCTAAGCACTAGTGTTTTAAGGAACAGGTTAAAAAGAGAATCCTAATGTGATTTCTTGATAATGGGTGTGTTCCTTATCTTCTCCTAGTGTCTAAACTCTTCTCCATGGCTGGACCCCCAAATAATATTCCTTTACGTGCTAAGGGGTATCTAGAGAGTGGGAGAGGTTTAATAACTACCCTCACCCTAACGCGTACCCTAACCCTAACCCCTACCCTAACCCTAACGCGTACCCTAATCCTAACCCGTACCCTAAACCGAGCCCTAACCCTAACACTAACCCTAACCCTAACCCTAACCCATACCCTACGCCCTACCCGAACCCCTCCCCGAACCCGTAACCTAAGCCGTACCCTAACCCTCACCGTAACCCTAACCCTAACCCTAAGCTTCCCTTGACTGCTTCTGCTTCCAAGAGATTTCCTAAGCACTAGTGTTTTAAGGAACAGGTTAAAAAGAGAATCCTAATGTGATTTCTTGATAATGGGTGTGTTCCTTATCTTCTCCTCGTGTCTAAACTCTTCTCCATGGCTGGACCCCCAAATAATATTCCTTTACGTGCTAAGGGGTATCTAGAGAGTGGGATAGTTTTAATAACTACCCTCACCCTAATGCGTACCCTAACCCTAACCCCTACCCTAACCCTAACGCGTACCCTAATCCTAACCCGTACTCTAAACCGAGCCCTAACCCTAACACTAGCCCTAACCCATACCCTACGCCCTACCCGAACCCCTCCCCGAACCCGTACCCTAAGCCGTACCCTAAACCTCACCCTAACCCTAACCCTAACCCTACGCTACCCTTGACTGCTTCTGCCTCCAATAGATTTCCTAAGCACTAGTGTTTTAAGGAACAGGTTAAAAAGAGAATCCTAATGTGATTTCTTGATAATGGGTGTGTTCCTTATCTTCTCCTAGTGTCTAAACTCTTCTCCATGGCTGGACCCCCAAATAATATTGCTTTACGTGCTAAGGGGTATCTAGAGAGTGGGATAGGTTTAATAACTAACCTCACCCTATCGCGTACCCTAACCCTAACCCCTACACTAACACTAACCCTAACCCTAACCCTAACCCATACGCTACGCCCTACCCGAAACCCTCCCCGAACCCGTAACCTAAGCCATTCCCTAACCCTCACCCTAACCCTATCCCTAACCCTAAGCTACCTTTGACTGCTTCTGCCTCCAATAGATTTCCTAAGCACTAGTGTTTTAAGGAACAGGTTAAAAAGAGAATCCTAATGTGATTTCTTGATAATGGGTGTGTTCCTTACCTTCTCCTCGTGTCTAAACTCTTCTCCATGGCTGGACCCCCAAATAATATTCCTTTACGTGCTAAGGGGTATCTAGAGAGTGGGATAGGTTTAATAACTACCCTCACCCTAACGCGTACCCTAACCCTAACCCTAACGCGTACCCTAATCCTAACCCGTACCCTAAACCGAGCCCTAACCCTAACACTAGCCCTAACCCATACCCTACGCCCTACCCGAACACCTCCCCGAACCCGTACCCTAAGCCGTACCCTAACCCTCACCCTAACCCTAACCCTAACCCTAAGCTACCCTTGACTGCTTCTAACTCCAATAGATTTCCTAAGCACTAGTGTTTTAAGGAACAGGTTAAAAAGAGAATCCTAATGTGATTTCGTGATAATGGGTGTGTTCCTTATCTTCTCCTAGTGTCTAAACTCTTCTCCATGGCTGGACCCCCAAATACTATTCCTTTACGTGCTAAGGGTTATCTAGAGAGAGGGTGAGGTTTAATAACTACCCTCACCCTAACGCGTACCCTAACCCTAATCCCTACCCTAACCCTAACGCGTACCCTAATCCTAACCCGTACCCTAAACCGAGCCCGAACCCTAACCCTAACCCTAACCCTAACCCTAACCCATACCCTACGCCCTACGCGAATCCTTCTCCGAAACCGTACCCTAAGCCTTACCCTAACCCTCACCCTAACCCTAACCCTAACCCTAAGCTACCCTTGACTGCTTCTGCCTCCAATAGATTTCCTAAGCACTAGTGTTTTAAGGAACAGGTTAAAAAGAGAATCCTAATGTGATTTCTTGATAATGGGTGTGTTCCTTATCTTCTCCTAGTGTCTAAACTCTTCTCCATGGCTGGACCCCCAAATAATATTGCTTTACGTGTAAGGGGTATCTAGAGAGTGGGATAGGTTTAATAACTAACCTCACCCTATCGCGTACCCTAACCCTAACCCCTACCCTAACACTAACGCGTACCCTAATTCTAACCCGTACCCTAAACCGAGCCCTAACCCTAACACTAGCCCTAACCCTAACCCTAACCCATACCATACGCCCTACCCGAACCCCTCCCCGAACCCGTACCCTAAGCCGTAACCTAACCCTCACCCTAACCCTAACCCTAACCCTACGCTACCCTTGACTGCTTCTGCCTCCAATAGATTTCCTAAGCACTAGTGTTTTAAGGAACAGGTTAAAAAGAGAATCCTAATGTGATTTCTTGATAATGGGTGTGTTCCTTATCTTCTCCTAGTGTCTAAACTCTTCTCCATGGCTGGACCCCCAAATAATATTCCTTTACGTGCTAAGGGGTATCTAGAGAGTGGGATAGGTTTAATAACTACCCTCACCCTAATGCGTACCCTAAACCTAACCCCTACCCTAACCCTAACGCGTACCCTAAACCTAACCCGTAGCCTAAACCGAGCCCTAACCCTAACACTAGCCCTAACCCTAACCCTAACCCATACCCTACGCCCTACCCGAACCCCTCCCCGAACCCGTACCCTAAGCCGTACCCTAACCCTCACCCTAACCCTAACCCTAACCCTAAGCTACCCTTGACTGCTTCTGCCTCCAATAGATTTCCTAAGCACTAGTGTTTTAAGGAACAGGTTAAAAAGAGAATCCTAATGTGATTTCTTGATAATGAGTGTGTTCCTTATCTTCTCCTAGTGTCTAAACTCTTCTCCATGGCTGGACCCCCAAATAATATTCCTTTACGTGCTAAGGGGTATCTAGAGAGTGGGAGAGGTTTAATAACTAACCTCACCCTATCGCGTACCCTAACCCTAACCCCTACCCTAACACTAACGCGTACCCTAATCCTAACCCGTACCCTAAACCGAGCCCTAACCCTAACACTAACCCTAACCCTAACCCTAACCCATACCCTACGCCCTACCCGAAACCCTCCCCGAATCCGTAACCTAAGCCATTCCCTAACCCTCACCCTAACCCTATCCCTAACCCTAAGCTACCCTTGACTGCTTCTGCCTCCAATAGATTTCCTAAGCACTAGTGTTTTAAGGAACAGGTTACAAAGAGAATCCTAATGTGATTTCTTGATAATGGGTGTGTTCCTTATCTTCTCCTAGTGTCTAAACTCTTCTCCATGGCTGGACCCCCAAATAATATTCCTTTACGTGCTAAGGGGTATCTAGAGAGTGGGAGAGGTTTAATAACTACCCTCACCCTAACGCGTACCCTAACCCTAACCCCTACCCTAACCCTAACGCGTACCCTAATCCTAACCCGTACCCTAAACCGAGCCCTAACCCTAACACTAACCCTAACCCTAACCCTAACCCATACCCTACGCCCTACCCGAACCCCTCCCCGAACCCGTAACCTAAGCCGTACCCTAACCCTCACCGTAACCCTAACCCTAACCCTAAGCTTCCCTTGACTGCTTCTGCTTCCAAGAGATTTCCTAAGCACTAGTGTTTTAAGGAACAGGTTAAAAAGAGAATCCTAATGTGATTTCTTGATAATGGGTGTGTTCCTTATCTTCTCCTCGTGTCTAAACTCTTCTCCATGGCTGGACCCCCAAATAATATTCCTTTACGTGCTAAGGGGTATCTAGAGAGTGGGATAGTTTTAATAACTACCCTCACCCTAATGCGTACCCTAACCCTAACCCCTACCCTAACCCTAACGCGTACCCTAATCCTAACCCGTACTCTAAACCGAGCCCTAACCCTAACACTAGCCCTAACCCATACCCTACGCCCTACCCGAACCCCTCCCCGAACCCGTACCCTAAGCCGTACCCTAAACCTCACCCTAACCCTAACCCTAACCCTACGCTACCCTTGACTGCTTCTGCCTCCAATAGATTTCCTAAGCACTAGTGTTTTAAGGAACAGGTTAAAAAGAGAATCCTAATGTGATTTCTTGATAATGGGTGTGTTCCTTATCTTCTCCTAGTGTCTAAACTCTTCTCCATGGCTGGACCCCCAAATAATATTGCTTTACGTGCTAAGGGGTATCTAGAGAGTGGGATAGGTTTAATAACTAACCTCACCCTATCGCGTACCCTAACCCTAACCCCTACACTAACACTAACCCTAACCCTAACCCTAACCCATACGCTACGCCCTACCCGAAACCCTCCCCGAACCCGTAACCTAAGCCATTCCCTAACCCTCACCCTAACCCTATCCCTAACCCTAAGCTACCCTTGACTGCTTCTGCCTCCAATAGATTTCCTAAGCACTAGTGTTTTAAGGAACAGGTTACAAAGAGAATCCTAATGTGATTTCTTGATAATGGGTGTGTTCCTTATCTTCTCCTAGTGTCTAAACTCTTCTCCATGGCTGGACCCCCAAATAATATTCCTTTACGTGCTAAGGGGTATCTAGAGAGAGGGTGAGGTTTAATAACTCCCCTCACCCTAACGCGTACCCTAACCCTAACCCTAACGCGTACCCTAATCCTAACCCGTACCCTAAACCGAGCCCTAACCCTAACACTAACCCTAACCCTAACCCTAACCCATACCCTACGCCCTACCCGAACCCCTCCCCGAACCCGTACCCTAAGCCGTACCCTAACCCTCACCCTAACCCTAACCCGAACCCTAAGCTACCCTTGACTGCTTCTGCCTCCAATAGATTTCCTAAGCACTAGTGTTTTAAGGAACAGGTTAAAAAGAGAATCCTAATGTGATTTCGTGATAATGGGTGTGTTCCTTATCTTCTACTAGTGTCTAAACGCTTCTCCATGGCTGGACCCCCAAATACTATTCCTTTACGTGCTAAGGGTTATCTAGAGAGAGGGTGAGGTTTAATAACTACCCTCACCCTAACGCGTACCCTAACCCTAATCCCTACCCTAACCCTAACGCGTACCCTAATCCTAACCCGTACCCTCAACCGAGCCCTAACCCTAACACTAACCCTAACCCTAACCCTAACCCATACCCTACGCCCTACCCGAACCCCTCCCGAAACCGTACCCTAAGCCTTACCCTAACCCTCACCCTAACCCTAACCCTAACTCTAAACTACCCTTGACTGCTTCTGCCTCCAATAGATTTCCTAAGCACTAGTGTTTTAAGGAACAGGTTAAAAAGAGAATCCTAATGTGATTTCTTGATAATGGGTGTGTTCCTTACCTTCTCCTCGTGTCTAAACTCTTCTCCATGGCTGGACCCCCAAATAATATTCCTTTACGTGCTAATGGGTATCTAGAGAGGGGGATAGGTTTAATAACTACCCTCACCCTAACGCGTACCCTAACCCTAACCCTAACGCGTACCCTAATCCTAACCCGTACCCTAACACTAGCCCTAACCCATACCCTACGCCCTACCCGAACCCCTCCCCGAACCCGTACCCTAAGCCGTACCCTAACCCTTACCCTAACCCTCACACTAACCCTACGCTACCCTTGACTGCTTCTGCCTCCAATAGATTTCCTAAGCACTAGTGTTTTAAGGAACAGGTTAAAAAGAGAATCCTAATGTGATTTCTTGATAATGGGTGTGTTCCTTATCTTCTCCTAGTGTCTAAACTCTTCTCCATGGCTGGACCCCCAAATAATATTCCTTTACGTGCTAAGGGGTATCTAGAGAGTGGGATAGGTTTAATAACTAACCTCACCCTATCGCGTACCCTAACCCTAACCCCTACCCTAACACTAACGCGTACCCTAATCCTAACCCGTACCCTAAACCGAGCCCTAACCCTAACACTAGCCCTAACCCTAACCCTAACCCATACCCTACGCCCTACCCGAACCCCTCCCCGAACCCGTACCCTAAGCCGTACCCTAACCCTCACCCTAACCCTAACCCTAGCCCTAAGCTACCCTTGACTGCTTCTGCCTCCAGTAGATTTCCTAAGCACTAGTGTTTTAAGGAACAGGTTAAAAAGAGAATCCTAATGTGATTTCTTGATAATGGGTGTGTTCCTTACCTTCTCCTCGTGTCTAAACTCTTCTCCATGGCTGGACCCCCAAATAATATTCCTTTACGTGCTAATGGGTATCTAGAGAGTGGGATAGGTTTAATAACTACCCTCACCCTAACGCGTACCCTAACCCTAACCCTAACGCGTACCCTAATCCTAACCCGTACCCTAACACTAGCCCTAACCCATACCCTACGCCCTACCCGAACCCCTCCCCGAACCCGTACCCTAAGCCGTACCCTAACCCTTACCCTAACCCTCACCCTAACCCTACGCTACCCTTGACTGCTTCTGCCTCCAATAGATTTCCTAAGCACTAGTGTTTTAAGGAACAGGTTAAAAAGAGAATCCTAATGTGATTTCTTGATAATGGGTGTGTTCCTTATCTTCTCCTAGTGTCTAAACTCTTCTCCATGGCTGGACCCCCAAATAATATTCCTTTACGTGCTAAGGGGTATCTAGAGAGAGGGTGAGGTTTAATAACTCCCCTCACCCTAACGCGTACCCTAACCCTAACCCTAACGCGTACCCTAATCCTAACCCGTACCCTAAACCGAGCCCTAACCCTAACACTAACCCTAACCCTAACCCTAACCCATACCCTACGCCCTACCCGAACCCCTCCCCGAACCCGTACCCTAAGCCGTACCCTAACCCTCACCCTAACCCTAACCCGAACCCTAAGCTACCCTTGACTGCTTCTGCCTCCTATAGATTTCCTAAGCACTAGTGTTTTAAGGAACAGGTTAAAAAGAGAATCCTAATGTGATTTCGTGATAATGGGTGTGTTCCTTATCTTCTACTAGTGTCTAAACGCTTCTCCATGGCTGGACCCCCAAATACTATTCCTTTACGTGCTAAGGGTTATCTAGAGAGAGGGTGAGGTTTAATAACTACCCTCACCCTAACGCGTACCCTAACCCTAATCCCTACCCTAACCCTAACGCGTACCCTAATCCTAACCCGTACCCTCAACCGAGCCCTAACCCTAACACTAACCCTAACCCTAACCCTAACCCATACCCTACGCCCTACCCGAACCCCTCCCCGAAACCGTACCCTAAGCCTTACCCTAACCCTCACCCTAACCCTAACCCTAACTCTAAACTACCCTTGACTGCTTCTGCCTCCAATAGATTTCCTAAGCACTAGTGTTTTAAGGAACAGGTTAAAAAGAGAATCCTAATGTGATTTCTTGATAATGGGTGTGTTCCTTACCTTCTCCTCGTGTCTAAACTCTTCTCCATGGCTGGACCCCCAAATAATATTCCTTTACGTGCTAATGGGTATCTAGAGAGTGGGATAGGTTTAATAACTACCCTCACCCTAACGCGTACCCTAACCCTAACCCTAACGCGTACCCTAATCCTAACCCGTACCCTAACACTAGCCCTAACCCATACCCTACGCCCTACCCGAACCCCTCCCCGAACCCGTACCCTAAGCCGTACCCTAACCCTTACCCTAACCCTCACCCTAACCCTACGCTACCCTTGACTGCTTCTGCCTCCAATAGATTTCCTAAGCACTAGTGTTTTAAGGAACAGGTTAAAAAGAGAATCCTAATGTGATTTCTTGATAATGGGTGTGTTCCTTATCTTCTCCTAGTGTCTAAACTCTTCTCCATGGCTGGACCCCCAAATAATATTCCTTTACGTGCTAAGGGGTATCTAGAGAGTGGGATAGGTTTAATAACTAACCTCACCCTATCGCGTACCCTAACCCTAACCCCTACCCTAACACTAACGCGTACCCTAATCCTAACCCGTACCCTAAACCGAGCCCTAACCCTAACACTAGCCCTAACCCTAACCCTAACCCATACCCTACGCCCTACCCGAACCCCTCCCCGAACCCGTACCCTAAGCCGTACCCTAACCCTCACCCTAACCCTAACCCTAGCCCTAAGCTACCCTTGACTGCTTCTGCCTCCAGTAGATTTCCTAAGCACTAGTGTTTTAAGGAACAGGTTAAAAAGAGAATCCTAATGTGATTTCTTGATAATGGGTGTGTTCCTTACCTTCTCCTAGTGTCTAAACTCTTCTCCATGGCTGGACCCCCAAATAATATTCCTTTACGTGCTAAGGGGTATCTAGAGAGTGGGATAGGTTTAATAACTACCCTCACCCTAACGCGTACCCTAACCCTAACCCCTACCCTAACCCTAACGCGTACCCTAATCCTAACCCATATCCTAAACCGAGCCCTAACCCTAACACTAACCCTAACCCATACCCTACGCCCTACCCGAACCCCTCCCCGAACCCGTACCCTAAGCCGTACCCTAACCCTCACCCTAACCCTAACCCGAACCCTAAGCTACCCTTGACTGCTTCTGCCTCCAATAGATTTCCTAAGCACTAGTGTTTTAAGGAACAGGTTAAAAAGAGAATCCTAATGTGATTTCGTGATAATGGGTGTGTTCCTTATCTTCTCCTAGTGTCTAAACCCTTCTCCATGGCTGGACCCCCAAATACTATTCCTTTACGTGCTAAGGGTTATCTAGAGAGAGGGTGAGGTTTAATAACTACCCTCACCCTAACGCGTACCCTAACCCTAATCCCTACCCTAACCCTAACGCGTACCCTAATCCTAACCCGTACCCTAAACCGAGCCCTAAACCTAACCCTAACCCTAACCCTAACCCTAACCCATACCCTACGCCCTACCCGAATCCTTCCCCGAAACCGTACCCTAAGCCTTACCCTAACCCTCACCGTAACCCTAACCCTAACCCTAAGCTACCCTTGACTGCTTCTGCCTCCAATAGATTTCCTAAGCACTAGTGTTTTAAGGAACAGGTTAAAAAGAGAATCCTAATGTGATTTCTTGATAATGGGTGTGTTCCTTATCTTCTCCTCGTGTCTAAACTCTTCTCCATGGATGGACCCCCAAATAATATTCCTTTACGTGCTAAGGGGTATCTAGAGAGTGGGATAGGTTTAATAACTACCCTCACCCTAATGCGTAACCTAACCCTAACCGCTACCCTAACCCTAACGCGTACCCTAATCCTAACCCCTACCCTAAACCGAGCCCTAACCCTAACACTAGCCCTAACCCATACCCTACGCCCTACACGAACCCCTCCCCGAACCCGTACCCTAAGCCGTACCCTAACCCTCACCCTAACCCTAACCCTAACCCTAAGCTACCCTTGACTGCTTCTGCCTCCAATAGATTTTCTAAGCACTAGTGTTTTAAGGAACAGGTTAAAAAGAGAATCCTAATGTGATTTCGTCATAATGGGTGTGTTCCTTATCTTCTCCTAGTGTCTAAACTCTTCTCCATAGCTGGACCCCCAAATAATATTCCTTTACGTGCTAAGTGGTATCTAGAGAGAGGGAGAGGTTTAATAACTACCCTCACCCTAACGCGTACCCTAACCCTAACCCCTACCCTAACCCTAACGCGTACCCTAATCCTAACCCGTACCCTAAACCGAGCCCTAACCCTAACACTAACCCTAACCCTAACCCTAACCCATACCCTACGCCCTACCCGAACCCCTCCCCGAACCCGTACCCTGAGCCGTACCCTAACCCTCACCCTAACCCTAACCCTAACCCTAAGCTACCCTTGACTGCTTCTGCCTCCAATAGATTTCCTAAGCACTAGTGTTTTAAGGAACAGGTTAAAAAGAGAATCCTAATGTGATTTCTTGATAATGGGTGTGTTCCTTACCTTCTCCTCGTGTCTAAACTCTTCTCCATGGCTGGACCCCCAAATAATATTCCTTTACGTGCTAAGGGGTATCTAGAGAGTGGGATAGGTTTAATAACTACCCTCACCCTAACGCGTACCCTAACCCTAACCCTAACGCGTACCCTAATCCTAACCCGTACCCTAAACCGAGCCCTAACCCTAACACTAGCCCTAACCCATACCCTACGCCCTACCCGAACACCTCCCCGAACCCGTACCCTAAGCCGTACCCTAACCCTCACCCTAACCCTAACCCTAACCCTACGCTACCCTTGACTGCTTCTGCCTCCAATAGATTTCCTAAGCACTAGTGTTTTAAGGAACAGGTTAAAAAGAGAATCCTAATGTGATTTCGTGATAATGGGTGTGTTCCTTATCTTCTCCTAGTGTCTAAACTCTTCTCCATGGCTGGACCCCCAAATACTATTCCTTTACGTGCTAAGGGTTATCTAGAGAGAGGGTGAGGTTTAATAACTACCCTCACCCTAACGCGTACCCTAACCCTAATCCCTGCCCTAACCCTAACGCGTACCCTAATCCTAACCCGTACCCTAAACCGAGCCCTAACCCTAACCCTAACCCTAACCCTAACCCTAACCCATACCTTACGCCCTACGCGAATCCTTCCCCGAAACCGTACCCTAAGCCTTACCCTAACCCTCACCCTAACCCTAACCCTAACCCTAAGCTACCCTTGACTGCTTCTGCCTCCAATAGATTTCCTAAGCACTAGTGTTTTAAGGAACAGGTTAAAAAGAGAATCCTAATGTGATTTCGTGATAACGGGTGTGTTCCTTATCTTCCCCTAGTGTCTAAACTCTTCTCCATGGCTGGACCCCCAAATAATATTCCTTTACGTGCTAAGGGGTATCTAGAGAGTGGGATAGGTTTAATAACTACCCTCACCCTAACGCGTACCCTAACCCTAACCCCTACCCTAACCCTAACGCGTACCCTAATCCTAACCCGTAGCATAAACCGAGCCCTAACCCTAACACTAGCCCTAACCCTAACCCTAACCCATACCCTACGCCCTACCCGAACCCCTCCCCGAACCCATACCCTAAGCCGTACCCTAACCCTCACCCTAACCCTAACCCTAACCCTAAGCTACCCTTGACTGCTTCTGCCTCCAATAGATTTCCTAAGCACTAGTGTTTTAAGGAACAGGTTAAAAAGAGAATCCTAATGTGATTTCTTGATAATGGGTGTGTTCCTTATCTTCTCCTACTGTCTAAACTCTTCTCCATGGCTGGACCCCCAAATAATATTCCTTTACGTGCTAAGGGGTATCTAGAGAGTGGGATAGGTTTAATAACTACCCTCACCCTAATGCGTACCCTAAACCTAACCCCTACCCTAACCCTAACGCGTACCCTAAACCTAACCCATAGCCTAAACCGAGCCCTAACCCTAACCCTAACCCCTACCCTAACCCTAACGCGTACCCTAATCCTAACCCATAGCCTAAACCGAGCCCTAACCCTAACACTAGCCCTAACCCTAACCCTAACCCATACCCTACGCCCTACCCGAACCCCTCCCCGAACCCGTACCCTAAGCCGTACCCTAACCCTCACCCTAACCCTAACCCTAACCCTAAGCTACCCTTGACTGCTTCTGCCTCCAATAGATTTCCTAAGCACTAGTGTTTTAAGGAACAGGTTAAAAAGAGAATCCTAATGTGATTTCTTGATAATGGGTGTGTTCCTTATCTTCTCCTCGTGTCTAAACTCTTCTCCATGGATGGACCCCCAAATAATATTCCTTTACGTGCTAAGGGGTATCTAGAGAGTGGGATAGGTTTAATAACTACCCTCACCCTAATGCGTACCCTAACCCTAACCCCTACCCTAACCCTAACGCGTACCCTAATCCTAACCCCTACCCTAAACCGAGCCCTAACCCTAACACTAGCCCTAACCCATACCCTACGCCCTACACGAACCCCTCCCCGAACCCGTACCCTAAGCCGTACCCTAACCCTCACCCTAACCCTAACCCTAACCCTAAGCTACCCTTGACTGCTTCTGCCTCCAATAGATTTTCTAAGCACTAGTGTTTTAAGGAACAGGTTAAAAAGAGAATCCTAATGTGATTTCGTCATAATGGGTGTGTTCCTTATCTTCTCCTAGTGTCTAAACTCTTCTCCATAGCTGGACCCCCAAATAATATTCCTTTACGTGCTAAGTGGTATCTAGAGAGAGGGAGAGGTTTAATAACTACCCTCACCCTAACGCGTACCCTAACCCTAACCCCTACCCTAACCCTAACGCGTACCCTAATCCTAACCCGTACCCTAAACCGAGCCCTAACCCTAACACTAACCCTAACCCTAACCCTAACCCATACCCTACGCCCTACCCGAACCCCTCCCCGAACCCGTACCCTGAGCCGTACCCTAACCCTCACCCTAACCCTAACCCTAACCCTAAGCTACCCTTGACTGCTTCTGCCTCCAATAGATTTCCTAAGCACTAGTGTTTTAAGGAACAGGTTAAAAAGAGAATCCTAATGTGATTTCTTGATAATGGGTGTGTTCCTTACCTTCTCCTCGTGTCTAAACTCTTCTCCATGGCTGGACCCCCAAATAATATTCCTTTACGTGCTAAGGGGTATCTAGAGAGTGGGATAGGTTTAATAACTACCCTCACCCTAACGCGTACCCTAACCCTAACCCTAACGCGTACCCTAATCCTAACCCGTACCCTAAACCGAGCCCTAACCCTAACACTAGCCCTAACCCATACCCTACGCCCTACCCGAACACCTCCCCGAACCCGTACCCTAAGCCGTACCCTAACCCTCACCCTAACCCTAACCCTAACCCTAAGCTACCCTTGACTGCTTCTGCCTCCAATAGATTTCCTAAGCACTAGTGTTTTAAGGAACAGGTTAAAAAGAGAATCCTAATGTGATTTCGTGATAATGGGTGTGTTCCTTATCTTCTCCTAGTGTCTAAACTCTTCTCCATGGCTGGACCCCCAAATACTATTCCTTTACGTGCTAAGGGTTATCTAGAGAGAGGGTGAGGTTTAATAACTACCCTCACCCTAACGCGTACCCTAACCCTAATCCCTACCCTAACCCTAACGCGTACCCTAATCCTAACCCGTACCCTAAACCGAGCCCTAACCCTAACCCTAACCCTAACCCTAACCCTAACCCATACCTTACGCCCTACGCGAATCCTTCCCCGAAACCGTACCCTAAGCCTTACCCTAACCCTCACCCTAACCCTAACCCTAACCCTAAGCTACCCTTGACTGCTTCTGCCTCCAATAGATTTCCTAAGCACTAGTGTTTTAAGGAACAGGTTAAAAAGAGAATCCTAATGTGATTTCGTGATAACGGGTGTGTTCCTTATCTTCTCCTCGTGTCTAAACTCTTCTCCATGGCTGGACCCCCAAATAATATTCCTTTACGTGCTAAGGGGTATCTAGAGAGTGGGATAGGTTTAATAACTACCCTCACCCTAACGCGTACCCTAACCCTAACCCCTACCCTAACCCTAACGCGTACCCTAATCCTAACCCGTAGCATAAACCGAGCCCTAACCCTAACACTAGCCCTAACCCTAACCCTAACCCATACCCTACGCCCTACCCGAACCCCTCCCCGAACCCATACCCTAAGCCGTACCCTAACCCTCACCCTAACCCTAACCCTAACCCTAAGCTACCCTTGACTGCTTCTGCCTCCAATAGATTTCCTAAGCACTAGTGTTTTAAGGAACAGGTTAAAAAGAGAATCCTAATGTGATTTCTTGATAATGGGTGTGTTCCTTATCTTCTCCTACTGTCTAAACTCTTCTCCATGGCTGGACCCCCAAATAATATTCCTTTACGTGCTAAGGGGTATCTAGAGAGTGGGATAGGTTTAATAACTACCCTCACCCTAATGCGTACCCTAAACCTAACCCCTACCCTAACCCTAACGCGTACCCTAATCCTAACCCGTACCCTAAACCGAGCCCTAACCCTAACCCTAACCCCTACCCTAACCCTAACGCGTACCCTAATCCTAACCCATAGCCTAAACCGAGCCCTAACCCTAACACTAGCCCTAACCCTAACCCTAACCCATACCCTACGCCCTACCCGAACCCCTCCCCGAACCCGTACCCTAAGCCGTACCCTAACCCTCACCCTAACCCTAACCCTAACCCTAAGCTACCCTTGACTGCTTCTGCCTCCAATAGATTTCCTAAGCACTAGTGTTTTAAGGAACAGGTTAAAAAGAGAATCCTAATGTGATTTCTTGATAATGGGTGTGTTCCTTATCTTCTCCTCGTGTCTAAACTCTTCTCCATGGATGGACCCCCAAATAATATTCCTTTACGTGCTAAGGGGTATCTAGAGAGTGGGATAGGTTTAATAACTACCCTCACCCTAATGCGTACCCTAACCCTAACCGCTACCCTAACCCTAACGCGTACCCTAATCCTAACCCCTACCCTAAACCGAGCCCTAACCCTAACACTAGCCCTAACCCATACCCTACGCCCTACACGAACCCCTCCCCGAACCCGTACCCTAAGCCGTACCCTAACCCTCACCCTAACCCTAACCCTAACCCTAAGCTACCCTTGACTGCTTCTGCCTCCAATAGATTTTCTAAGCACTAGTGTTTTAAGGAACAGGTTAAAAAGAGAATCCTAATGTGATTTCGTCATAATGGGTGTGTTCCTTATCTTCTCCTAGTGTCTAAACTCTTCTCCATAGCTGGACCCCCAAATAATATTCCTTTACGTGCTAAGTGGTATCTAGAGAGAGGGAGAGGTTTAATAACTACCCTCACCCTAACGCGTACCCTAACCCTAACCCCTACCCTAACCCTAACGCGTACCCTAATCCTAACCCGTACCCTAAACCGAGCCCTAACCCTAACACTAACCCTAACCCTAACCCTAACCCATACCCTACGCCCTACCCGAACCCCTCCCCGAACCCGTACCCTGAGCCGTACCCTAACCCTCACCCTAACCCTAACCCTAACCCTAAGCTACCCTTGACTGCTTCTGCCTCCAATAGATTTCCTAAGCACTAGTGTTTTAAGGAACAGGTTAAAAAGAGAATCCTAATGTGATTTCTTGATAATGGGTGTGTTCCTTACCTTCTCCTCGTGTCTAAACTCTTCTCCATGGCTGGACCCCCAAATAATATTCCTTTACGTGCTAAGGGGTATCTAGAGAGTGGGATAGGTTTAATAACTACCCTCACCCTAACGCGTACCCTAACCCTAACCCCTACCCTAACCCTAACGCGTACCCTAATCCTAACCCGTACCCTAAACCGAGCCCTAACCCTAACACTAGCCCTAACCCTAACCCTAAACCATACCCTACGCCCTACCCGAAACCCTCACCGAACCCGTACCCTAAGCCGTACCCTAACCCTCACCCTAACCCTAACCCTAGCCCTAAGCTACCCTTGACGGCTTCTGCCTCCAATAGATTTCCTAAGCACTAGTGTTTTAAGGAACAGGTTAAAAAGAGAATCCTAATGTGATTTCGTGATAATGGCTGTGTTCCTTATCTTCTCCTAGTGTCTAAACTCTTCTCCATGGCTGGACCCCCAAATAATATTCCTTTACGTGCTAAGGGGTATCTAGAGAGTGGGATAGGTTTAATAACTAACCTCACCCTAATGCATACACTAACCCTAACCCCTACCCTAACCCTAACGCGTACCCTAATCCTAACCCGTAGCCTAAACCGAGCCCTAACCCTAACACTAGCCCTAACCCTAACCCTAACCCATACCCTACGCCCTACCCGAACCCCTCCCCGAACCCGTACCCTAAGCCGTACCCTAACCCTCACCCTAAACCTAACCCTAACCCTAAGCTACCCTTGACTGCTTCTGCCTCCAATAGATTTCCTAAGCACTAGTGTTTTAAGGAACAGGTTAAAAAGAGAATCCTAATGTGATTTCTTGATAATGGGTGTGTTCCTTATCTTCTCCTAGTGTCTAAACTCTTCTCCATGGCTGAACCCCCAAATAATATTCCTTTACGTGCTAAGGGGTATCTAGAGAGTGGGATATGTTTAATAACTAACCTCACCCTATCGCGTACCCTAACCCTAACCCCTACCCTAACACTAACGCGTACCCTAATCCTAACCCGTACCCTAAACCGAGCCCTAACCCTAACACTAACCCTAACCCTAACCCTAACCCATACCCTACGCCCTAACCGAAAACCTCCCCGAACCCGTAACCTAAGCCATTCCCTAACCCTCACCCTAACCCTATCCCTAACTCTAAGCTACCCTTGACTGATTCTGCCTCCAATAGATTTCCTAAGCACTAGTGTTTTAAGGAACAGGTTAAAAAGAGAATCCTAATGTGATTTCTTGATAATGGGTGTGTTCATTATCTTCTCCTCGTGTCTAAACTCTTCTCCATGGCTGGACCCCCAAATAATATTCCTTTACGTGCTAAGGGGTATCTAGAGAGTGGGATAGGTTTAATAACTACCCTCACCCTAATGCGTACCCTAACCCTAACCCCTACCCTAACCCTAACGTGTACCCTAATCCTAACCCGTACCCTAAACCGAGCCCTAACCCTAACATTAGCCCTAACCCATACCCTACGCCCTACCCGAACCCCTCCCCGAACCCGTACCCTAAGCCGTACCCTAACCCTCACCCTAACCCTAACACTAACCCTACGCTACCCTTGACTGCTTCTGCCTGCAATAGATTTCCTAAGCACTAGTGTTTTAAGGAACAGGTTAAAAAGAGAATACTAATGTGATTTCTTGATAATGGGTGTGTTCCTTATCTTCTCCTAGTGTCTAAACTCTTCTCCATGGCTGGACCCCCAAATAATATTCCTTTACGTGCTAAGGGGTATCTAGAGAGTGGGATAGGTTTAATAACTACCCTCACCCTAATGCGTACCCTAACCCTAACCCCTACCCTAACCCTAACGCGTACCCTAATCCTAACCCGTAGCCTAAACCGAGCCCTAACCCTAACACTAGCCCTAACCCTAACCCTAACACATACCCTACGCCCTACCCGAACCCCTCCCCGAACCCGTACCCTAAGCCGTACCCTAAACCTCACCCTAACCCTAACCCTAACCCTAAGCTACCCTTGACTGCTTCTGCCTCCAATAGATTTCCTAAGCACTAGTGTTTTAAGGAACAGGTTAAAAAGAGAATCCTAATGTGATTTCGTGATAATGGCTGTGTTCCTTATCTTCTCCTAGTGTCTAAACTCTTCTCCATGGCTGGACCCCCAAATAATATTCCTTTACGTGCTAAGGGGTATCTAGAGAGAGGGAGAGGTTTAATAACTACCCTCACCCTAACGCGTACCCTAACCCTAACCCCTACCCTAACCCCAACGCGTACCCTAATCCTAACCTGTACCCTAAACCGAGCCCTAACCCTAACACTAACCCTAACCCTAACCCTAACCCATACACTACGCCCTACCCGAACCCCTCCCCGAACCCGTACCGTAAGCCGTACCCTAACCCTCACCGTAACCCTAACCCTAACCCTAAGCTTCCCTTGACTGCTTCTGCCTCCAATAGATTTCCTAAGCAGTAGAGTTTTAAGGAACAGGTTAAAAAGAGAATCCTATTGTGATTTCTTGACAATGGGTGTGTTCCTTATCTTCTCCTCGTGTCTAAACTCTTCTCCATGGCTGGACCCCCAAATAATATTCCTTTACGTGCTAAGGGGTATCTAGAGAGTGGGATAGGTTTACTAACTACCCTCACCCTAACGCGTACCCTAACCCTAACCCCAACCCTAAGCCTAACGCGTACCCTAATCCTAACCCGTACCCTAAACCGAGCCCTAACCCTAACACTAGCCCTAACCCATACCCTACGCCCTACCCGAACCCCTCCCCGAACCCGTACCCTAAGCCGTACCCTAACCCTCACCGTAACCCTAACCCTAACCCTAAGCTTCCCTTGACTGCTTCTGCCTCCAATAGATTTCCTAAGCACTAGTGTTTTAAGGAACAGGTTAAAAAGAGAATCCTAATGTGATTTCTTGATAATGGGTGTGTTCCTTATCTTCTCCTAGTGTCTAAACTCTTCTCCATGGCTGGACCCCCAAATAATATTCCTTTACGTGCTAAGGGGTATCTAGAGAGTGGGATAGGTTTAATAACTAACCTCACCCTATCGCGTACCCTAACCCTAACCCCTACCCTAACACTAACGCTTACCCTAAACCTAAACCGTACCCTAAACCGAGCCCTAACCCTAACAATAACCCTAACCCTAACCCATACCCTACGCCCTACCCGAAACCCTCCCCGAACCCGTACCCTAAGCCGTACCCTAACCCTCACCCTAACCCTAACCCTAACCCTACGCTACCCTTGACTGCTTCTGCCTCCAATAGATTTCCTAAGCACTAGTGTTTTAAGGAACAGGTTAAAAAGAGAATCCTAATGTGATTTCTTGATAATGGGTGTGTTCCTTATCTTCTCCTCGTGTCTAAACTCCTCTCCATGGCTGGACCCCCAAATAATATTCCTTTACGTGCTAAGGGGTATCTAGAGAGTGGGATAGGTTTAATAACTACCCTCACCCTAACGCGTACCCTAACCCTAACCCTACCCTAACCCTAACGCGTACCCTAATCCTAACCCGTACCCTAAACCGAGCCCTAACCCTAACACTAGCCCTAACCCTAACCCTAAACCATACCCTACGCCCTACGCGAAACCCTCCCCGAACCCGTACCCTAAGCCGTACCCTAACCCTCACCCTAACCCTAACCCTAGCCCTAAGCTACCCTTGACGGCTTCTGCCTCCAATAGATTTCCTAAGCACTAGTGTTTTAAGGAACAGGTTAAAAAGAGAATCCTAATGTGATTTCGTGATAATGGCTGTGTTCCTTATCTTCTCCTAGTGTCTAAACTCTTCTCCATGGCTGGACCCCCAAATAATATTCCTTTACGTGCTAAGGGGTATCTAGAGAGTGGGATAGGTTTAATAACTAACCTCACCCTAATGCATACCCTAACCCTAACCCCTACCCTAACCCTAACGCGTACCCTAATCCTAACCCGTAGCCTAAACCGAGCCCTAACCCTAACACTAGCCCTAACCCTAACCCTAACCCATACCCTACGCCCTACCCGAACCCCTCCCCGAACCCGTACCCTAAGCCGTACCCTAACCCTCACCCTAAACCTAACCCTAACCCTAAGCTACCCTTGACTGCTTCTGCCTCCAATAGATTTCCTAAGCACTAGTGTTTTAAGGAACAGGTTAAAAAGAGAATCCTAATGTGATTTCTTGATAATGGGTGTGTTCCTTATCTTCTCCTAGTGTCTAAACTCTTCTCCATGGCTGGACCCCCAAATAATATTCCTTTACGTGCTAAGGGGTATCTAGAGAGTGGGATAGGTTTAATAACTACCCTCACCCTAATGCGTACCCTAACCCTAACCCCTACCCTAACCCTAACGTGTACCCTAATCCTAACCCGTACCCTAAACCGAGCCCTAACCCTAACATTAGCCCTAACCCATACCCTACGCCCTACCCGAACCCATCCCCGAACCCGTACCCTAAGCCGTACCCTAAACCTCACCCTAACCCTAACACTAACCCTACGCTACCCTTGACTGCTTCTGCCTCCAATAGATTTCCTAAGCACTAGTTTTTTAAGGAACAGGTTAAAAAGAGAATACTAATGTGATTTCTTGATAATGGGTGTGTTCCTTATCTTCTCCTCGTGTCTAAACTCTTCTCCATGGCTGGACCCCCAAATAATATTCCTTTACGTGCTAAGGGGTATCTAGAGAGTGGGATAGGTTTAATAACTACCCTCACCCTAACACGTACCCTAACCCTAACCCCTACCCTAACCCTAACACGTACCCTAATCCTATCCCGTACCCTAAACCGAGCCCTAACCCTAACACTAGCCCTAATCCTAACCCTAAACCATACCCTACGCCCTACCCAAAACTCTCCCCGAACCCGTACCCTAAGCCGTACCCTAACCCTCACCCTAACCCTAACCCTAGCCCTAAGCTACCCTTGACGGCTTCTGCCTCCAATAGATTTCCTAAGCACTAGTGTTTTAAGGAACAGGTTAAAAAGAGAATCCTAATGTGATTTCGTGATAATGGGTGTGTTCCTTATCTTCTCCTAGTGTCTAAACTCTTCTCCATGGCTGGACCCCCAAATAATATTCCTTTACGTGCTAAGGGGTATCTAGAGAGTGGGATAGGGTTAATAACTACCCTCACCCTAATGCGTACCCTAACCCTAACCCCTACCCTAAACCGAACGCGTACCCTAATCCTAACCCGTAGCCTAAACTGAGCCCTAACCCTAACACTAGCCCTAACCCTAACCCTAACCCATACCCTACGCCCTACTCGAACCCCTCCCTGAACCCGTACCCTAAGCCGTACCCTAACCCTCACCCTAACCCTAACCCTAACCCTAAGCTACCCTTGACTGCTTCTGCCTCCAATAGATTTCCTAAGCACTAGTGTTTTAAGGAACAGGTTAAAAAGAGAATCCTAATGTGATTTCTTGATAATGGGTGTGTTCCTTATCTTCTCCTAGTGTCTAAACTCTTCTCCATGGCTGGACCCCCAAATAATATTCCTTTACGTGCTAAGGGGTATCTAGAGAGTGGGATAGGTTTAATAACTAACCTCACCCTATCACGTACCCTAACCCTAACCCCTACCCTAACACTAACGCGTACCCTAATCCTAACCCGTACCCTAAACCGAGCCCTAACCCTAACACTAACCCTAACCCTAACCCTAACCCATACCCTACGCCCTACCCGAAACCCTCCCCGAACCCGTAACCTAAGCCATTCCCTAACCCTCACCCTAACCCTATCCCTAACCCTAAGCTACCCTTGACTGCTTCTGCCTCCAATAGATTTCCTAAGCACTAGTGTTTTAAGGAACAGGTTACAAAGAGAATCCTAATGTGATTTCTTGATAATGGGTGTGTTCCTTATCTTCTCCTAGTGTCTAAACTCTTCTCCATGGCTGGACCCCCAAATAATATTCCTTTACGTGCTAAGGGGTATCTAGAGAGAGGGAGAGGTTTAATAACTACCCTCACCCTAACGCGTACCCTAACCGTAACCCCTACCCTAACCCTAACGCGTACCCTAATCCTAACCCGTACCCTAAACCGAGCCCTAACCCTAACACTAACCCTAACCCTAACCCTAACCCATACCCTACGCCCTACCCAAACCCCTCCCCGAACCCGTAACCTAAGCCGTACCCTAACCCTCACCGTCACCCTAACCCTAACCCTAAGCTTCCCTTGACTGCTTCTGCCTCCAATAGATTTCCTAAGCACTAGTGTTTTAAGGAACAGGTTAAAAAGAGAATCCTAATGTGATTTCTTGATAATGGGTGTGTTCCTTATCTTCTCCTCGTGTCTAAACTCTTCTCCATGGCTGGACCCCCAAATAATATTCCTTTACGTGTTAAGGGGTATCTAGAGAGTGGGATAGGTTTAATAACTACCCTCACCCTAATGCGTACCCTAACCCTAACCCCTACCCTAACCCTAACGCGTACCCTAATCCTAACCCGTACCCTAAACCGAGCCCTAACCCTAACACTAGCCCTAACCCATACCCTACGCCCTACCCGAACCCCTCCCCGAACCCGTACCCTAAGCCGTACCCTAACCCTCACCCTAACCCTAAACCTAACCCTACGCTACCCTTGACTGCTTCTGCCTCCAATAGATTTCCTAAGCACTAGTGTTTTAAGGAACAGGTTAAAAAGAGAATCCTAATGTGATTTCTTGATAATGGGTGTGTTCCTTATCTTCTCCTCGTGTCTAAACTCTTCTCCATGGCTGGACCCCCAAATAATATTCCTTTACGTGCTAAGGGGTATCTAGAGAGTGGGATAGGTTTAATAACTACCCTCACCCTAACGCGTACCCTAACCCTAACCCCTACCCTAACCCTAACGCGTACCCTAATCCTAACCGGTACCCTAAACCGAGCCCTAAACCTAACACTAGCCCTAACCCTAACCCTAAACCATACACTACGCCCTACCCGAAACCCTCCCCGAACCCGTACCGTAAGCCGTACCCTAACCCTCACCCTAACCCTATCCTAGCCCTAAGCTACCCTTGACGGCTTCTGCCTCCAATAGATTTCCTAAGCACTAGTGTTTTAAGGAACAGGTTAAAAAGAGAATCCTAATGTGATTTCGTGATAATGGGTGTGTTCCTTATCTTCTCCTAGTGTCTAAACTCTTCTCCATGGCTGGACCCCCAAATAATATTCCTTTACGTTCTAAGGGGTATCTAGAGAGTGGGATAGGTTTAATAACTACCCTCACCCTAATGTGTACCCTAACCCTAACCCCTACCCTAACCCTAATGCGTACCCTAATCCTAACCCGTAGCCTAAACCGAGCCCTAACCCTAACACTAGCCCTAACCCTAACCCTAACCCATACCCTACGCCCTACCCGAACCCCTCCCCGAACCCGTACCCTAAGCCGTACCCTAACCCTCACCCTAACCCTAACCCTAACCCTAAGCTACCCTTGACTGCTTCTGCCTCCAATAGATTTCCTAAGCACTAGTGTTTTAAGGAACAGGTTAAAAAGAGAATCCTAATGTGATTTCTTGATAATGGGTGTGTTCCTTATCTTCTCCTAGTGTCTAAACTCTTCTCCATGGCTGGACCCCCAAATAATATTCCTTTACGTGCTAAGGGGTATCTAGAGAGTGGGATAGGTTTAATAACTAACCTCAACCTATCGCGTACCCTAACCCTAACCCCTACCCTAACACTAAGGCGTACCCTAATCCTAACCCGTACCCTAAACCGAGCCCTAACCCTAACACTAACCCTAACCCTAACCCATACCCTACGCCCTACCCAAACCCCTCCCCGAACCCGTAACCTAAGCCGTACCCTAACCCTCACCGTCACCCTAACCCTAACCCTAAGCTTCCCTTGACTGCTTCTGCCTCCAATAGATTTCCTAAGCACTAGTGTTTTAAGGAACAGGTTAAAAAGAGAATCCTAATGTGATTTCTTGATAATGGGTGTGTTCCTTATCTTCTCCTCGTGTCTAAACTCTTCTCCATGGCTGGACCCCCAAATAATATTCCTTTACGTGTTAAGGGGTATCTAGAGAGTGGGATAGGTTTAATAACTACCCTCACCCTAATGCGTACCCTAACCCTAACCCCTACCCTAACCCTAACGCGTACCCTAATCCTAACCCGTACCCTAAACCGAGCCCTAACCCTAACACTAGCCCTAACCCATACCCTACGCCCTACCCGAACCCCTCCCCGAACCCGTACCCTAAGCCGTACCCTAACCCTCACCCTAACCCTATCCCTAACCCTACGCTACCCTTGACTGCTTCTGCCTCCAATAGATTTCCTAAGCACTAGTGTTTTAAGGAACAGGTTAAAAAGAGAATCCTAATGTGATTTCTTGATAATGGGTGTATTCCTTATCTTCTCCTAGTGTCTAAACTCTTCTCCATGGCTGGACCCCCAAATAATATTCCTTTACGTGCTAAGGGGTATCTAGAGAGTGGGATAGGTTTAATAACTAACCTCACCCTAATGCGTACCCTAACCCTAACCCCTACCCTAAATCTAACGCGTACCTAATCCTAACCCGTAGCCTAAACCGAGCCCTAACCCTAACACTAGCCCTAACCTTAACCCTAAACCATACCCTACGCCCTACCCGAACCCCTCCCCGAACCCGTACCCTAAGCCGTACCCTAACCCTCACCCTAACCCTAACCCTAACCCTAAGCTACCCTTGACTGCTTTTGCCTCCAATAGATTTCCTAAGCACTATTGTTTTAAGGAACAGGTTAAAAAGAGAATCCTAATGTGATTTCGTGATAATGGGTGTGTTCCTTACCTTCTCCTAGGGTCTAAACTCTTCCCCATGGCTGGACCCCCAAATAATATTCCTTTACGTGCTAAGGGGTATCTAGAGAGTAGGATAGGTTTAATAACTAACCTCACCCTATCGCGTACCCTAACCCTAACCCCTACCCTAACACTAAGGCATAACCCAATCCTAACCCGTACCCTAAACCGAGCCCTAACCCTAACACTAACCCTAACCCTAACTCTAACCCATACCCTACTCCCTACCCTAACCCCTCCCCGAACCCGTACCCTAACCCTCACCCTAACCCTAACCCTAGCCCTAAGCTACCCTTGACGGCTTCTGCCTCCAATAGATTTCGTAAGCACTAGTGTTTTAAGGAACAGGTTAAAAAGAGAATCCTAATGTGATTTCGTGATAATCTGTGTGTTCCTTATCTTCTCCTAGTGTCTAAACTCTTCTCCATGGCTGGACACCCAAATAATATTCCTTTACGTGTTAAGGGGTATCTAGAGATTGGGATAGGTTTAATAACTACCCTCAACCTAATGCGTACCCTAACCCTAACCCCTACCCTAACCCTAACGCGTACCCTAATCCTAACCCGTAGCCTAAACCGAGCCCTAACCCTAACACTAGCCCTAACCCTAACCCTAACCCATACCCTACGCCCTATCCGAACCCCTCCCCGAACCCGTACCCTAAGCCGTACCCTAACCCTCACCCTAACCCTAACCCTAACCCTACGCTACCCTTGACTGCTTCTGCCTCCAATAGATTTCCTAAGCACTAGTGTTTTAAGGAACAGGTTAAAAAGAGAATCCTAATGTGATTTCTTGATAATGGGTGTGTTCCTTATCTTCTCCTCGTGTCTAAACTCTTCTCCATGGCTGGACCCCCAAATAATATTCCTTTACGTGCTAAGGGGTATCTAGAGAGTGGGATAGGTTTAATAACTACCCTCACCCTAACGCGTACCCTAACCCTAACCCCTACCCTACCACTAACGCGTACCCTAATCCTAACCCGTAGCCTAAACCGAGCCCTAACCCTAACACTAACCCTAACCCTAACCCTAACCCATACCCTACGCCCTACCCGAACCCCTCCCCGAACCCGTACCCTAAGCCGTAACCTAACCCTCACCCTAACCCTAACCCTAACCCTACGCTACCCTTGACTGCTTCTGCCTCCAATAGATTTCCTAAGCACTAGTGTTTTAAGGAACAGGTTTAAAAGAGAATCCTAATGTGATTTCTTGATAATGGGTGTGTTCCTTATCTTCTCCTAGTGTCTAAACTCTTCTCCATGGCTGGACTCCCAAATAATATTCCTTTACGTGCTAAGGGGTATCTAGAGAGTGGGATAGGTTTAATATCTACCCTCAACCTAAAGCGTACCCTATCCCTAACCCCTACCCTAACCCTAACGCGTACCCTAATCCTAACCCGTAGCCTAAACCGAGCCCTAACCCTAACACTAGCCCTAACCCTAACCCTAACCCATACCCTACGCCCTACCCGAACCCTTCCCCGAACCCGTACCCTAAGCCGTACCCTAACCCTCACCCTAACCCTAACCCGAACCCTAAGCTACCCTTGACTGCTTCTGCCTCCAATAGATTTCCTAAGCACTAGTGTTTTAAGGAACAGGTTAAAAAGAGAATCCTAATGTGATTTCTTGATAATGGGTGTGTTCCTTATCTTCTCCTCGTGTCTAAACTCTTCTCCATGGCTGGACCCCCAAATAATATTCCTTTACGTGCTAAGGGGTATCTAGAGAGTGGGATAGGTTTAATAACTACCCTCACCCTAATGCGTACCCTAACCCTAACCCCTACCCTAACCCTAACGTGTACCCTAATCCTAACCCGTACCCTAAACCGAGCCCTAACCCTAACATTAGCCCTAACCCATACCCTACGCCCTACCCGAACCCCTCCCCGAACCCGTACCCTACGCCGTACCCTAACCCTCACCCTAACCCTAACCCTAACCCTACGCTACCCTTGACTGCTTCTGCCTCCAATAGATTTCCTAAGCACTAGTGTTTTAAGGAACAGGTTAAAAAGAGAATACTAATGTGATTTCTTGATAATGGGTGTGTTCCTTATCTTCTCCTCGTGTCTAAACTCTTCTCCATGGCTGGACCCCCAAATAATATTCCTTTACGTGCTAAGGGGTATCTAGAGAGTGGGATAGGTTTAATAACTACCCTCACCCTAACGCGTACCCTAACCCTAACCCCTACCCTAACCCTAACGCGTACCCTAATCCTAACCCGTACCCTAAACCGAGCCCTAACCCTAACACTAGCCCTAATCCTAACCCTAAACCATACCCTACGCCCTACCCAAAACCCTCCCCGAACCCGTACCCTAAGCCGTACCCTAACCCTCACCCTAACCCTAACCCTAGCCCTAAGCTACCCTTGACGGCTTCTGCCTCCAATAGATTTCCTAAGCACTAGTGTTTTAAGGAACAGGTTAAAAAGAGAATCCTAATGTGATTTCGTGATAATGGGTGTGTTCCTTATCTTCTCCTAGTGTCTAAACTCTTCTCCATGGCTGGACCCCCAAATAATATTCCTTTACGTGCTAAGGGGTATCTAGAGAGTGGGATAGGTTTAAAAACTACCCTCACCCTAATGCGTACCCTAACCCTAACCCCTACCCTAACCCGAACGCGTACCCTAATCCTAACCCGTAGCCTAAACTGAGCCCTAACCCTAACACTAGCCCTAACCCTAACCCTAACCCATACCCTACGCCCTACCCGAACCCCTCCCTGAACCCGTACCCTAAGCCGTACCCTAACCCTCACCCTAACCCTAACCCTAACCCTAAGCTACCCTTGACTGCTTCTGCCTCCAATAGATTTCCTAAGCACTAGTGTTTTAAGGAACAGGTTAAAAAGAGAATCCTAATGTGATTTCTTGATAATGGGTGTGTTCCTTATCTTCTCCTAGTGTCTAAACTCTTCTCCATGGCTGGACCCCCAAATAATATTCCTTTACGTGCTAAGGGGTATCTAGAGAGTGGGATAGGTTTAATAACTAACCTCACCCTATCACGTACCCTAACCCTAACCCCTACCCTAACACTAACGCGTACCCTAATCCTAACCCGTACCCTAAACCGAGCCCTAACCCTAACACTAACCCTAACCCTAACCCTAACCCATACCCTACGCCCTACCCGAAACCCTCCCCGAACCCGTAACCTAAGCCATTCCCTAACCCTCACCCTAACCCTATCCCTAACCCTAAGCTACCCTTGACTGCTTCTGCCTCCAATAGATTTCCTAAGCACTAGTGTTTTAAGGAACAGGTTACAAAGAGAATCCTAATGTGATTTCTTGATAATGGGTGTGTTCCTTATCTTCTCCTAGTGTCTAAACTCTTCTCCATGGCTGGACCCCCAAATAATATTCCTTTACGTGCTAAGGGGTATCTAGAGAGAGGGAGAGGTTTAATAACTACCCTCACCCTAACGCGTACCCTAACCCTAACCCCTACCCTAACCCTAACGCGTACCCTAATCCTAACCCGTACCCTAAACCGAGCCCTAACCCTAACACTAACCCTAACCCTAACCCTAACCCATACCCTACGCCCTACCCGAACCCCTCCCCGAACCCGTAACCTAAGCCGTACCCTAACCCTCACCGTAACCCTAACCCTAACCCTAAGCTTCCCTTGACTGCTTCTGCCTCCAATAGATTTCCTAAGCACTAGTGTTTTAAGGAACAGGTTAAAAAGAGAATCCTAATGTGATTTCTTGATAATGGGTGTGTTCCTTATCTTCTCCTCGTGTCTAAACTCTTCTCCATGGCTGGACCCCCAAATAATATTCCTTTACGTGTTAAGGGGTATCTAGAGAGTGGGATAGGTTTAATAACTACCCTCACCCTAATGCGTACCCTAACCCTAACCCCTACCCTAACCCTAACGCGTACCCTAATCCTAACCCGTACCCTAAACCGAGCCCTAACCCTAACACTAGCCCTAACCCATACCCTACGCCCTACCCGAACCCCTCCCCGAACCCGTACCCTAAGCCGTACCCTAACCCTCACCCTAACCCTTACCCTAACCCTACGCTACCCTTGACTGCTTCTGCCTCCAATAGATTTCCTAAGCACTAGTGTTTTAAGGAACAGGTTAAAAAGAGAATCCTAATGTGATTTCTTGATAATGGGTGTGTTCCTTATCTTCTCCTCGTGTCTAAACTCTTCTCCATGGCTGGACCCCCAAATAATATTCCTTTACGTGCTAAGGGGTATCTAGAGAGTGGGATAGGTTTAATAACTACCCTCACCCTAACGCGTACCCTAACCCTAACCCCTACCCTAACCCTAAAGCGTACCCTAATCCTAACCCGTACCCTAAACCGGGCCCTAAACCTAACACTAGCCCTAACCCTAACCCTAAACCATACACTACGCCCTACCCGAAACCCTCCCCGAACCCGTACCGTAAGCCGTACCCTAACCCTCACCCTAACCCTATCCTAGCCCTAAGCTACCCTTGACGGCTTCTGCCTCCAATAGATTTCGTAAGCACTAGTGTTTTAAGGAACAGGTTAAAAAGAGAATCCTAATGTGATTTCGTGATAATGGGTGTGTTCCTTACCTTCTCCTAGTGTCTAAACTCTTCTCCATGGCTGGACCCCCAAATAATATTCCTTTACGTGCTAAGGGGTATCTAGAGAGTGGGATAGGTTTAATAACTACCCTCACCCTAATGCGTACCCTAACCCTAACCCCTACCCTAACCCGAACGCGTACCCTAATCCTAACCCGTAGCCTAAACTGAGCCCTAACCCTAACACTAGCCCTAACCCTAACCCTAACCCATACCCTACGCCCTACCCGAACCCCTCCCTGAACCCGTACCCTAAGCCGTACCCTAACCCTCACCCTAACCCTAACCCTAACCCTAAGCTACCCTTGACTGCTTCTGCCTCCAATAGATTTCCTAAGCACTAGTGTTTTAAGGAACAGGTTAAAAAGAGAATCCTAATGTGATTTCTTGATAATGGGTGTGTTCCTTATCTTCTCCTAGTGTCTAAACTCTTCTCCATGGCTGGACCCCCAAATAATATTCCTTTACGTGCTAAGGGGTATCTAGAGAGTGGGATAGGTTTAATAACTAACCTCACCCTATCACGTACCCTAACCCTAACCCCTACCCTAACACTAACGCGTACCCTAATCCTAACCCGTACCCTAAACCGAGCCCTAACCCTAACACTAACCCTAACCCTAACCCTAACCCATACCCTACGCCCTACCCGAAACCCTCCCCGAACCCGTAACCTAAGCCATTTCCTAACCCTCACCCTAACCCTATCCCTAACCCTAAGCTACCCTTGACTGCTTCTGCCTCCAATAGATTTCCTAAGCACTAGTGTTTTAAGGAACAGGTTACAAAGAGAATCCTAATGTGATTTCTTGATAATGGGTGTGTTCCTTATCTTCTCCTAGTGTCTAAACTCTTCTCCATGGCTGGACCCCCAAATAATATTCCTTTACATGCTAAGGGGTATCTAGAGAGAGGGAGAGGTTTAATAACTACCCTCACCCTAACGCGTACCCTAACCCTAACCCCTACCCTAACCCTAACGCGTACCCTAATCCTAACCCGTACCCTAAACCGAGCCCTAACCCTAACACTAACCCTAACCCTAACCCTAACCCATACCCTACGCCCTACCCGAACCCCTCCCCGAACCCGTAACCTAAGCCGTACCCTAACCCTCACCCTAACCCTTACCCTAACCCTACGCTACCCTTGACTGCTTCTGCTTCCAATAGATTTCCTAAGCACTAGTGTTTTAAGGAACAGGTTAAAAAGAGAATCCTAATGTGATTTCTTGATAATGGGTGTGTTCCTTATCTTCTCCTCGTGTCTAAACTCTTCTCCATGGCTGGACCCCCAAATAATATTCCTTTACGTGCTAAGGGGTATCTAGAGAGTGGGATAGGTTTAATAACTACCCTCAACCTAACGCGTACCCTAACCCTAACCCCTACCCTAACCCTAACGCGTACCCTAATCCTAACCCGTACCCTAAACCGAGCCCTAAACCTAACACTAGCCCTAACCCTAACCCTAAACCATACACTACGCCCTACCCGAAACCCTCCCCGAACCCGTACCGTAAGCCGTACCCTAACCCTCACCCTAACCCTATCCTAGCCCTAAGATACCCTTGACGGCTTCTGCCTCCAATAGATTTCCTAAGCACTAGTGTTTTAAGGAACAGGTTAAAAAGAGAATCCTAATGTGATTTCGTGATAATGGGTGTGTTCCTTATCTTCTCCTAGTGTCTAAACTCTTCTCCATGGCTGGACCCCCAAATAATATTCCTTTACGTTCTAAGGGGTATCTAGAGAGTGGGATAGGTTTAATAACTACCCTCACCCTAATGTGTACCCTAACCCTAACCCCTACCCTAACCCTAACGCGTACCCTAATCCTAACCCGTAGCCTAAACCGAGCCCTAACCCTAACACTAGCCCTAACCCTAACCCTAACCCATACCCTACGCCCTACCCGAACCCCTCCCCGAACCCGTACCCTAAGCCGTACCCTAACCCTCACCCTAACCCTAACCCTAACCCTAAGCTACCCTTGACTGCTTCTGCCTCCAATAGATTTCCTAAGCACTAGTGTTTTAAGGAACAGGTTAAAAAGAGAATCCTAATTTGATTTCTTGATAATGGGTGTGTTCCTTATCTTCTCCTAGTGTCTAAACTCTTCTCCATGTCTGGACCCCCAAATAATATTCCTTTACGTGCTAAGGGGTATCTAGAGAGTGGGATAGGTTTAATAACTAACCTCACCCTATCGCGTACCCTAACCCTAACCCCTACCCTAACACTAACGCGTACCCTAATCCTAACCCGTACCCTAAACCGAGCCCTAACCCTAACACTAACCCTAAACCTAACCCATACCCTACGCCCTACCCGAAACCCTCCCCGAACCCGTAACCTAAGCCATTCCCTAACCCTCACCCTAACCCTATCCCTAACCCTAAGCTACCCTTGACTGCTTCTGCCTCCAATAGATTTCCTAAGCACTAGTGTTTTAAGGAACAGGTTACAAAGAGAATCCTAATGTGATTTCTTGATAATGGGTGTGTTCCTTATCTTCTCCTAGTGTCTAAACTCTTCTCCATGGCTGGACCCCCAAATAATATTCCTTTACGTGCTAAGGGGTATCTAGAGAGAGGGAGAGGTTTAATAACTACCCTCACCCTAACGCGTACCCTAACCCTAACCCCTACCCTAACCCTAACGCGTACCCTAATCCTAACCCGTACCCTAAACCGAGCCCTAACCCTAACACTAACCCTAACCCTAACCCTAACCCATACCCTACGCCCTACCCGAACCCCTCCCCGAACCCGTAACCTAAGCCGTACCCTAACCCTCACCGTAACCCTAACCCTAACCCTAAGCTTCCCTTGACTGCTTCTGCCTCCAATAGATTTCCTAAGCACAAGTGTTTTAAGGAACAGGTTAAAAAGAGAATCCTAATGTGATTTCTTGATAATGGGTGTGTTCCTTATCTTCTCCTCGTGTCTAAACTCTTCTCCATGGCTGGACCCCCAAATAATATTCCTTTACGTGCTAAGGGGTATCTAGAGAGTGGGATAGGTTTAATAACTACCCTCACCCTAATGCGTACCCTAACCCTAACCCCTACCCTAACCCTAACGCGTACCCTAATCCTAACCCGTACCCTAAACCGAGCCCTAACCCTAACACTAGCCCTAACCCATACCCTACGCCCTACCCGAAACCCTCCCCGAACCCGTAACCTAAGCCATTCCCTAACCCTCACCCTAACCCTATCCCTAACCCTAAGCTACCCTTGACTGCTTCTGCCTCCAATAGATTTCCTAAGCACTAGTGTTTTAAGGAACAGGTTAAAAAGAGAATCCTAATGTGATTTCTTGATAATGGGTGTGTTCCTTATCTTCTCCTCGTGTCTAAACTCTTCTCCATGGCTGGACCCCCAAATAATATTCCTTTACGTGCTAAGGGGTATCTAGAGAGTGGGATAGGTTTAATAACTACCCTCACCCTAACGCGAACCCTAACCCTAACCCCTACCCTAACCCTAACGCGTACCCTAATCCTAACCCGTACCCTAAACCGAGCCCTAACCCTAACACTAGCCCTAACCCTAACCCTAAACCATACCCTACGCCCTACCCGAAACCCTCCCCGAACCCGTACCCTAAGCCGTACCCTAACCCTCACCCTAACCCTAACCCTAGCCCTAAGCTACCCTTGACGGCTTTGCCTCCAATAGATTTCCTAAGCACTAGTGTTTTAAGGAACAGGTTAAAAAGAGAATCCTAATGTGATTTCGTGATAATGGCTGTGTTCCTTATCTTCTCCTAGTGTCTAAACTCTTCTCCATGGCTGGACCCCCAAATAATATTCCTTTACGTGCTAAGGGGTATCTAGAGAGTGGGATAGGTTTAATAACTAACCTCACCCTATCGCGTACCCTAACCCTAACCCCTACCCTAACACTAACGCGTACCCTAATCCTAACCCGTGCCCTAAACCGAGCCCTAACCCTAACACTAACCCTAACCCTAACCCTAACCCATACCCTACGCCCTACCCGAAAACCTCCCCGAACCCGTAACCTAAGCCATTCCCTAACCCTCACCCTAACCCTATCCCTAACTCTAAACTACCCTTGACTGATTCTAGCTCCAATAGATTTCCTAAGCACTAGTGTTTTAAGGAACAGGTTAAAAAGAGAATCCTAATGTGATTTCTTGATAATGGGTGTGTTCCTTATCTTCTCCTCGTGTCTAAACTCTTCTCCATGGCTGGACCCCCAAATAATATTCCTTTACGTGCTAAGGGGTATCTAGAGAGTGGGATAGGTTTAATAACTACCCTCACCCTAATGCGTACCCTAACCCTAACCCCTACCCTAACCCTAACGTGTACCCTAATCCTAACCCGTACCCTAAACCGAGCCCTAACCCTAACATTAGCCCTAACCCATACCCTACGCCCTACCCGAACCCCTCCCCGAACCCGTACCCTAAGCCGTACCCTAACCCTCACCCTAACCCTAACCCGAACCCTACGCTACCCTTGACTGCTTCTGCCTCCAATAGATTTCCTAAGCACTAGTGTTTTAAGGAACAGGTTAAAAAGAGAATACTAATGTGATTTCTTGATAATGGGTGTGTTCCTTATCTTCTCCTCGTGTCTAAACTCTTCTCCATGGCTGGACCCCCAAATAATATTCCTTTACGTGCTAAGGGGTATCTAGAGAGTGGGATAGGTTTAATAACTACCCTCACCCTAACGCGTACCCTAACCCTAACCCCTACCCTAACCCTAACGCGTACCCTAATCCTAACCCGTACCCTAAACCGAGCCCTAACCCTAACACTAGCCCTAATCCTAACCCTAAACCATACCCTACGCCCTACCCAAAACCCTCCCCGAACCCGTACCCTAAGCCGTACCCTAACCCTCACCCTAACCCTAACCCTAGCCCTAAGCTACCCTTGACGGCTTCTGCCTCCAATAGATTTCCTAAGCACTAGTGTTTTAAGGAACAGGTTAAAAAGAGAATCCTAATGTGATTTCGTGATAATGGGTGTGTTCCTTATCTTCTCCTAGTGTCTAAACTCTTCTCCATGGCTGGACCCCCAAATAATATTCCTTTACGTGCTAAGGGGTATCTAGAGATTGGGATAGGTTTAATAACTACCCTCACCCTAATGCGTACCCTAACCCTAACCCCTACCCTAACCCGAACGCGTACCCTAATCCTAACCCGTAGCCTAAACTGAGCCCTAACACTTACACTAGCCCTAACCCTAACCCTAACCCATACCCTACGCCCTACCCGAACCCCTCCCTGAACCCGTACCCTAAGCCGTACCCTAACCCTCACCCTAACCCTAACCCTAACCCTAAGATACCCTTGACTGCTTCTGCCTCCAATAGATTTCCTAAGCACTAGTGTTTTAAGGAACAGGTTAAAAAGAGAATCCTAATGTGATTTCTTGATAATGGGTGTGTTCCTTATCTTCTCCTAGTGTCTAAACTCTTCTCCATGGCTGGACCCCCAAATAATATTCCTTTACGTGCTAAGGGGTATCTAGAGAGTGGGATAGGTTTAATAACTAACCTCACCCTATCACGTACCCTAACCCTAACCCCTACCCTAACACTAACGCGTACCCTAATCCTAACCCGTACCCTAAACCGAGCCCTAACCCTAACACTAACCCTAACCCTAACCCTAACCCATACCCTACGCCCTACCCGAAACCCTCCCCGAACCCGTAACCTAAGCCATTCCCTAACCCTCACCCTAACCCTATCCCTAACCCTAAGCTACCCTTGACTGCTTCTGCCTCCAATAGATTTCCTAAGCACTAGTGTTTTAAGGAACAGGTTACAAAGAGAATCCTAATGTGATTTCTTGATAATGGGTGTGTTCCTTATCTTCTCCTAGTGTCTAAACTCTTCTCCATGGCTGGACCCCCAAATAATATTCCTTTACGTGCTAAGGGGTATCTAGAGAGAGGGAGAGGTTTAATAACTACCCTCACCCTAACGCGTACCCTAACCCTAACCCCTAACCTAACACTAACGCGTACCCTAATCCTAACCCGTACCCTAAACCGAGCCCTAACCCTAACACTAGCCCTAACCCTAACCCTAAACCATACCCTACGCCCTACCCGAAACCCTCCCCGAACCCGTACCGTAAGCCGTACCCTAACCCTCACCCTAACCCTAACCCTAGCCCTAAGCTACCCTTGACGGCTTCTGCCTCCAATAGATTTCCTAAGCACTAGTGTTTTAAGGAACAGGTTAAAAAGAGAATCCTAATGTGATTTCGTGATAATGGGTGTGTTCCTTATCTTCTCCTAGTGTCTAAACTCTTCTCCATGGCTGGACCCCCAAATAATATTCCTTTACGTGCTAAGGGGTATCTAGAGAGTGGGATAGGTTTAATAACTACCCTCACCCTAATGTGTTCCCTAACCCTAACCCCTACCCTAACCCTAACGCGTACCCTAATCCTAACCCGTAGCCTAAACCGAGCCCTAAACCTAACACTAGCCCAAACCCTAACCATAACCCATACCCTACGCCCTACCCGAACCCCTCCCCGAACCCGTACCCTAAGCCGTACCCTAACCCTCACCCTAACCCTAACCCTAACCCTAAGCTACCCTTGACTGCTTCTGCCTCCAATAGATTTCCTAAGCACTAGTGTTTTAAGGAACAGGTTAAAAAGAGAATCCTAACGTGATTTCTTGATAATGGGTGTGTTCCTTATCTTCTCCTAGTGTCTAAACTCTTCTCCATGGCTGGACCCCCAAATAATATTCCTTTACGTGCTAAGGGGTATCTAGAGAGTGGGATAGGTTTAATAACTAACCTCACCCTATCGCGTACACTAACCCTAACCCCTACCCTAACACTAACGCGTACCCTAATCCTAAATCGTACCCTAAACCGAGCCCTAACCCTAACACTAACCCTGACCCTAACCCATACCCTACGCCCTACCCGAAACCCTCCCCGAACCCGTACCCTAAGCCGTACCCTAAACCTCACCCTAACCCTAACCCTAACCCTACGCTACCCTTGACTGCTTCTGCCTCCAATAGATTTCCTAAGCATTAGTGTTTTAAGGAACAGGTTAAAAAGAGAATCCTAATGTGATTTCTTGATAATGGGTGTGTTCCTTATCTTCTCCTCGTGTCTAAATTCTTCTCCATGGCTGGACACCCAAATAATATTCCTTTACGTGCTAAGGGGTATCTAGAGAGTGGGATAGGTTTAATAACTACCCTCACCCTAACGCGTACCCTAACCCTAAACCCTACCCTAACCCTAACGCGTACCCTAATCCTAACCCGTACCCTAAACCGAGCCTTAACCCTAACACTAGCCCTAACCCTAACCCTAAACCATACCCTACGCCCTACCCGAAACCCTCCCCGAACCCGTACCGTAAGCCGTACCCTAACCCTCACCCTAACCCTAACCCTAGCCCTAAGCTACCCTTGACGGCTTCTGCCTCCAATAGATTTCCTAAGCACTAGTGTTTTAAGGAACAGGTTAAAAAGAGAATCCTAATGTGATTTCTTGAGAATGGGTGGGTTCCTTATCTTATCCTACTGTCTAAACTCTTCTCCATGGCTGGACCCCCAAATAATATTCCTTTACGTGCTAAGGGGTATCTAGAGAGTGGGATAGGTTTAATAACTACCCTCACCCTAATGCGTTCCCTAACCCTAACCCCTACCCTAACCCTAACGCGTACCCTAATCCTAACCCGTAGCCTAAACCGAGCCCTAAACCTAACACTAGCCCAAACCCTAACCATAACCCATACCCTATGCCCTACCCGAACCCCTCCCCGAACCCGTACCCTAAGCTGTACCCTAACCCTCACCCTAACCCTAACCCTAACCCTAAGCTACCCTTGACTGCTTCTGCCTCCAATAGATTTCCTAAGCACTAGTGTTTTAAGGAACAGGTTAAAAAGAGAATCCTAATGTGATTTCTTGATAATGGGTGTGTTCCTTATCTTCTCCTAGTGTCTAAACTCTTCTCCATGGCTGGACCCCCAAATAATATTCCTTTACGTGCTAAGGGGTATCTAGAGAGTGGGATAGGTTTAATAACTAACCTCACCCTATCGCGTACCCTAACCCTAACCCCTACCCTAACACTAACGCGTACCCTAATCCTAAACCGTACCCTAAACCGAGCCCTAACCCTAACACTAACCCTGACCCTAACCCATACCCTACGCCCTATCCGAAACCCTCCCCGAACCCGTACCCTAAGCCGTACCCTAACCCTCACCCTAACCCTAACCCTATCCCTACGCTACCCTTGACTGCTTCTGCCTCCAATAGATTTCCTAAGCACTAGTGTTTTAAGGAACAGGTTAAAAAGAGAATCCTAATGTGATTTCTTGATAATGGGTGTGTTCCTTATCTTCTCCTCGTGTCTAAACTCTTCTCCATGGCTGGACCCCCAAATAATATTCCTTTACGTGCTAAGGGGTATCTAGAGAGTGGGATAGGTTTAATAACTACCCTCACCCTAACGTTTACCCTAACCCTAACCCCTACCCTAACCCTAACGCGTACCCTAATCCTAACCCGTACACTAAACCGAGCCCTAACCCTAACACTAGCCCTAACCCTAACCCTAAACCATACCCTACGCCCTACCCGAAACCCTACCCGAACCCGTAACCTAAGCCATTCCCTAACCCTCACCCTAACCCTATCCCTAACCCTAAGCTACCCTTGACTGCTTCTGCCTCCAATAGATTTCCTAAGCACTAGTGTTTTAAGGAACAGGTTAAAAAGAGAATCCTAATGTGATTTCTTGATAATGGGTGTGTTCCTTATCTTCTCCTAGTGTCTAAACTCTTCTCCATGGCTGGACCCCCAAATAATATTCCTTTACGTGCTAAGGGGTATCTAGAGAGTGGGATAGGTTTAATAACTAACCTCACCCTATCGCGTATCCTAACCCTAACCCCTACCCTAACACTAACGCGTACCCTAATCCTAACCCGTACCCTAAACCGAGACCTAACCCTAACACTAACCCTAACCCTAACCCTAACCCATACCCTACGCCCTACCCGAAACCCTCCCCGAACCCGTAACCTAAGCCATTCCCTAACCCTCACCCTAACCCTATCCCTAACCCTAAGCTACCCTTGACTGCTTCTGCCTCCAATAGATTTCCTAAGCACTAGTGTTTTAAGGAACAGGTTACAAAGAGAATCCTAATGTGATTTCTTGATAATGGGTGTGTTCCTTATCTTCTCCTAGTGTCTAAACTCTTCTCCATGGCTGGACCCCCAAATAATATTCCTTTACGTGCTAAGGGGTATCTAGAGAGAGGGAGAGGTTTAATAACTACCCTCACCCTAACGCGTACCCTAACCCTAACCCCTACCCTAACCCTAACGCGTACCCTAATCCTAACCCGTACCCTAAACCGAGCCCTAAACCTACCAGTAGCCCTAACCCTAACCCTAAACCATACACTACGCCCTACCCGAAACCCTCCCCGAACCCGTACCGTAAGCCGTACCCTAATCCTCACCCTAACCCTAACCCTAGCCCTAAGCTACCCTTGATGGCTTCTGCCTCCAATAGATTTCCTAAGCACTAGTGTTTTAAGGAACAGGTTAAAAAGAGAATCCTAATGTGATTTCGTGATAATGGGTGTGTTCCTTATCTTCTCCTACTGTCTAAACTCTTCTCCATGGCTGGACCCCCAAATAATATTCCTTTACGTGCTAAGGGGTATCTAGAGAGTGGCATAGGTTTAATAACTACCCTCACCCTAATGCGTACCCTAACCCTAACCCCTACCCTAACACTAACGCGTACACTAATCCTAACCCGTAGCCTAAACCGAGCCCTAACCCTAACACTAGCCCTAACCCTAACCCTAACCCATACCCTACGCCCTACCCGAACCCCTTCCCGAACCCGTACCCTAAGCCGTACCCTAACCCTCACCCTAACCCTAACCCTAACCCTAAGCTACCCTTGACTGCTTCTGCCTCCAATAGATTTCCTAAGCACTAGTGTTTTAAGGAACAGGTTAAAAAGTGTATCCTAATGTGATTTCTTGATAATGGGTGTGTTCCTTATCTTCTCCTAGTGTCTAAACTCTTCTCCATGGCTGGACCCCCAAATAATATTCCTTTACGTGCTAAGGGGTATCTAGAGAGTGGGATAGGTTTAATAACTACCCTCACCCTAATGCGTTCCCTAACCCTAACCCCTACCCTAACCCTAACGCGTACCCTAATCCTAACCCGTAGCCTAAACCGAGCCCTAAACCTAACACTAGCCCAAACCCTAACCATAACCCATACCCTACACCCTACCCGAACCCCTCCCCGAACCCGTACCCTACGCCGTACCCTAACCCTCACCCTAACCCTAACCCTAACCCTAAGCTACCCTTGACTGCTTCTGCCTCCAATAGATTTCCTAAGCACTAGTGTTTTAAGGAACAGGTTAAAAAGAGAATCCTAACGTGATTTCTTGATAATGGGTGTGTTCCTTATCTTCTCCTAGTGTCTAAACTCTTCTCCATGGCTGGACCCCCAAATAATATTCCTTTACGTGCTAAGGGGTATCTAGAGAGTGGGATAGGTTTAATAACTAACCTCACCCTATCGCGTACCCTAACCCTAACCCCTACCCTAACACTAACGCGTACCCTAATCCTAAACCGTACCCTAAACCGAGCCCTAACCCTAACACTAACCCTGACCCTAACCCATACCCTACGCCCTACCCGAAACCCTCCCCGAACCCGTACCCTAAGCCGTACCCTAACCCTCACCCTAACCCTATCCCTAACCCTAAGCTACCCTTGACTGCTTCTGCCTCCAATAGATTTCCTAAGCACTAGTGTTTTAAGGAACAGGTTACAAAGAGAATCCTAATGTGATTTCTTGATAATGGGTGTGTTCCTTATCTTCTCCTAGTGTCTAAACTCTTCTCCATGGCTGGACCCCCAAATAATATTCCTTTACGTGCTAAGGGGTATCTAGAGAGTGGGATAGGTTTAATAACTACCCTCACCCTAACGCGTACCCTAACCCTAACCCCTACCCTAAGCCTAACGCGTACCCTAATCCTAACCCGTACCCTAAACCGAGCCCTAACCCTTACACTAGCCCTAACCCATACCCTACGCCCTACCCGAACCCCTCCCCGAACCCGTACCCTAAGCCGTACCCTAACCCTCACCCTAACCCTAACCCTAACCCTACGCTACCCTTGACTGCTTCTGCCTCCAATAGATTTCCTAAGCACTAGTGTTTTAAGGAACAGGTTAAAAAGAGAATCCTAATGTGATTTCTTGATAATGGGTGTGTTCCTTATCTTCTCCTCGTGTCTAAACTCTTCTCCATGGCTGGACCCCCAAATAATATTCCTTTACGTGCTAAGGGGTATCTAGAGAGTGGGATAGGTTTAATAACTACCCTCACCCTAACGCGTACCCTAACCCTAACCCCTACCCTAACCCTAACGCGTACCCTAATCCTAATCCGTACCCTAAACCGAGCCCTAACCCTAACACTAGCCCTAACCCTAACCCTAAACCATACCCTACGCCCTACCCGAAACCCTCCCCGAACCCGTACCGTAAGTCGTACCCTAACCCTCACCCTAACCCTAACCCTAGCCCTAAGCTACCCTTGACGGCTTCTGCCTCCAATAGATTTCCTAAGCACTAGTGTTTTAAGGAACAGGTTAAAAAGAGAATCCTAATGTGATTTCTTGAGAATGGGTGTGTTCCTTATCTTATCCTACTGTCTAAACTCTTCTCCATGGCTGGACCCCCAAATAATATTCCTTTACGTGCTAAGGGGTATCTAGAGAGTGGGATAGGTTTAATAACTACCCTCACCCTAATGCGTTCCCTAACCCTAACCCCTACCCTAACCCTAACGCGTACCCTAATCCTAACCCGTAGCCTAAACCGAGCCCTAAACCTAACACTAGCCCAAACCTTAACCATAACCCATACCCTACGCCCTACCCGAACCCCTCCCCGAACCCGTACCCTAAGCCGTACCCTAACCCTCACCCTAACCCTAACCCTAACCCTAAGCTACCCTTGACAGCTTCTGCCTCCAATAGATTTCCTAAGCACTAGTGTTTTAAGGAACAGGTTAAAAAGAGAATCCTAATGTGATTTCTTGATAATGGGTGTGTTCCTTATCTTCTCCTAGTGTCTAAACTCTTCTCCATGGCTGGACCCCCAAATAATATTCCTTTACGTGCTAAGGGGTATCTAGAGAGTGGGATAGGTTTAATAACTAACCTCACCCTATCGCGTACCCTAACACTAACCCCTACCCTAACACTAACGCGTACCCTAATCCTAAACCGTACCCTAAACCGAGCCCTAACCCTAACACTAACCCTGACCCTAACCCATACCCTACGCCCTACCCGAAACCCTCCCCGAACCCGTACCCTAAGCCGTACCCTAACCCTCACCCTAACCCTAACCCTAACCCTACGCTACCCTTGACTGCTTCTGCCTCCAATAGATTTCCTAAGCACTAGTGTTTTAAGGAACAGGTTAAAAAGAGAATCCTAATGTGATTTCTTGATAATGGGTGTGTTCCTTATCTTCTCCTCGTGTCTAAAATCTTCTCCATGGCTGGACCCCCAAATAATATTCCTTTACGTGCTAAGGGGTATCTAGAGAGTGGGATAGGTTTAATAACTACCCTCACCCTAATGCGTACCCTAACCCTAACCCCTACCCTAACCCTAACGCGTACCCTAATCCTAACCCGTACCCTAAACCGAGCCCTAACCCTAACACTAGCCCTAACTCTAACCCTAAACCATACCCTACGCCCTACCCGAAACCCTCCCCGAACCCGTACCCTAAGCCGTACCCTAACCCTCACCCTAACCCTAACCCTAGCCCTAAGCTACCCTTGACGGCTTCTGCCTCCAATAGATTTCCTAAGCACTAGTGTTTTAAGGAACAGGTTAAAAAGAGAATCCTAATGTGATTTCGTGATAATGGCTGTGTTCCTTATCTTCTCCTAGTGTCTAAACTCTTCTCCATGGCTGGACCCCCAAATAATATTCCTTTACGTGCTAAGGGGTATCTAGAGAGTGGGATAGGTTTAATAACTAACCTCACCCTAATGCATACCCTAACCCTAACCCCTACCCTAACCCTAACGCGTACCCTAATCCTAACCCGTAGCCTAAACCGAGCCCTAACCCTAACACTAGCCCTAACCCTAACCCTAACCCATACCCTACGCCCTACCCGAACCCCTCCCCGAACCCGTACCCTAAGCCGTACCCTAACCCTCACTCTAAACCTAACCCTAACCCTAAGCTACCCTTGACTGCTTCTGCCTCCAATAGATTTCCTAAGCACTAGTGTTTTAAGGAACAGGTTAAAAAGAGAATCCTAATGTGATTTCTTGATAATGGGTGTGTTCCTTATCTTCTCCTAGTGTCTAAACTCTTCTCCATGGCTGGACCCCCAAATAATATTCCTTTACGTGCTAAGGGGTATCTAGAGAGTGGGATAGGTTTAATAACTAACCTCACCCTATCGCGTATCCTAACCCTAACCCCTACCCTAACACTAACGCGTACCCTAATCCTAACCCGTACCCTAAACCGAGCCCTACCCCTAACACTAACCCTAACCCTAACCCTAACCCATACCCTACGCCCTACCCGAAAACCTCCCCGAACCCGTAACCTAAGCCATTCCCTAACCCTCACCCTAACCCTATCCCTAACTCTAAGCTACCCTTGACTGATTCTGCCTCCAATAGATTTCCTAAGCACTAGTGTTTTAAGGAACAGGTTAAAAGGGAATCCTAATGTGATTTCTTGATAATGGATGTGTTCCTTATCTTCTCCTCGTGTCTAAACTCTTCTCCATGGCTGGACCCCCAAATAATATTCCTTTACGTGCTAAGGGGTATCTAGAGAGTGGGATAGGTTTAATAACTACCCTCACCCTAATGCGTACCCTAACCCTAACCCCTACCCTAACCCTAACGTGTACCCTAATCCTAACCCGTATCCTAAACCGAGCCCTAACCCTAACATTAGCCCTAACCCATACCCTACGCCCTACGCGAACCCCTCCCCGAACCCGTACCCTAAGCCGTACCCTAACCCTCACCCTAACCCTAACCCTAACCCTACGCTACCCTTGACTGCTTCTGCCTCCAATAGATTTCCTAAGCACTAGTGTTTTAAGGAACAGGTTAAAAAGAGAATACTAATGTGATTTCTTGATAATGGGTGTGTTCCTTATCTTCTCCTCGTGTCTAAACTCTTCTCCATGGCTGGACCCCCAAATAATATTCCTTTACGTGCTAAGGGGTATCTAGAGAGTGGGATAGGTTTAATAACTAACCTCACCCTATCACGTACCCTAACCCTAACCCCTACCCTAACACTAACGCGTACCCTAATCCTAAACCGTACCCTAAACCGAGCCCTAACCCTAACACTAACCCTAACCCTAACCCTAACCCATACCCTACGCCCTACCCGAAACCCTCCCCGAACCCGTAAACTAAGCCATTCCCTAACCCTCACCCTAACCCTATCCCTAACACTAAGCTACCCTTGACTGCTTCTGCCTCCAATAGATTTCCTAAGCACTAGTGTTTTAAGGAACAGGTTACAAAGAGAATCCTAATGTGATTTCTTGATAATGGGTGTGTTCCTTATCTTCTCCTAGTGTCTAAACTCTTCTCCATGGCTGGACCCCCAAATAATATTCCTTTACGTGCTAAGGGGTATCTAGAGAGAGGGAGAGGTTTAATAACTACCCTCACCCTAACGCGTACCCTAACCCTAACCCCTACCCTAACCCTAACGCGTACCCTAATCCTAACCCGTACCCTAAACCGAGCCCTAAACCTAACACTAGCCCTAACCCTAACCCTAAACCATACACTACGCCCTACCCGAAACCCTCCCTGAACCCGTACCGTAAGCCGTACCCTAACCCTCACCCTAACCCTAACACTAGCCCTAAGCTACCCTTGACGGCTTCTGCCTCCAATAGATTTCCTAAGCACTAGTGTTTTAAGGAACAGGTTAAAAAGAGAATCCTAATGTGATTTCGTGATAATGGGTGTGTTCCTTATCTTCTCCTAGTGTCTAAACTATTCTCCATGGCTGGACCCCCAAATAATATTCCTTTACGTGCTAAGGGGTATCTAGAGAGTGGGATAGGTTTAATAACTACCCTCACCCTAATGCGTACCCTAACCCTAACCCCTACCCTAACCCTAACGCGTACCCTAATCCTAACCCGTAGCCTAAACCGAGCCCTAAGCCTAACACTAACCCTAACCCTAACCCTAACCCATACCCTACGCCCTACCCGAACCCCTCCCCGAACCCGTACCCTAAGCCGTACCCTAACCCTCACCCTAACCCTAACCCTAACCCTAAGCTACCCTTGACTGCTTCTGCCTCCAATAGATTTCCTAAGCACTAGTGTTTTAAGGAACAGGTTAAAAAGAGAATCCTAATGTGATTTCTTGATAATGGGTGTGTTCCTTATCTTCTCCTAGTGTCTAAACTCTTCTCCATGGCTGGACCCCCAAATAATATTCCTTTACGTGCTAAGGGGTATCTAGAGAGTGGGATAGGTTTAATAACTAACCTCACCCTATCGCGTACCCTAACCCTAACCCCTACCCTAACACTAACGCGTACCCTAATCCTAACCCGTACCCTAAACCGAGCCCTAACCCTAACACTAACCCTAACCCTAACCCATACCCTACGCCCTACCCGAAACCCTCCCCGAACCCGTAATCTAAGCCATTCCCTAACCCTCACCCTAACCCTATCCCTAACCCTAAGCTACCCTTGACTGCTTCTGCCTCCAATAGATTTCCTAAGCACTAGTATTTTAAGGAACAGGTTACAAAGAGAATCCTAATGTGATTTCTTGATAATGGGTGTTTTCCTTATCGTCTCCTAGTGTCTAAACTCTTCTCCATGGCTGGACCCCCAAATAATATTCCTTTACGTGCTAAGGGGTATCTAGAGAGAGGGAGAGGTTTAATAACTAACCTCACCCTAACGCGTACCCTAACCCTAACCCCTACCCTAACCCTAACGCGTACCCTAATCCTAACCCGTACCCTAAACCGAGCCCTAACCCTAACACTAACCCTAACCCTAACCCTAACCCATACCCTACGCCCTACCCGAACCCCTCCCCGAACCCGTACCCTAAGCCGTACCCTAACCCTCACCGTAACCCTAACCCTAACCCTAACCCTAAGCTTCCCTTGACTGCTTCTGCCTCCAATAGATTTCCTAAGCAGTAGTGTTTTAAGGAACAGTTTAAAAAGAGAATCCTAATGTGATTTCTTGATAATGGGTGTGTTCCTTATCTTCTCCTCGTGTCTAAACTCTTCTCCATGGCTGGACCCCCAAATAATATTCCTTTACGTGCTAAGGGGTATCTAGAGAGTGGGATAGGTTTAATAACTACCCTCACCCTAACGCGTACCCTAACCCTAACCCCTACCGTAAGCCTAACGCGTACCCTAATCCTAACCCGTACCCTAAACCGAGCCCTAACCCTAACACTAGCCCTAACCCTAACCCATACCCTACGCCCTACCCGAACCCCTCCCCGAACCCGTACCCTAAGCCGTACCCTAACCCTCACCCTAACCCTAACCCTAACACTACACTACCCTTGACTGCTTCTGTCTCCAATAGATTTCCTAAGCACTAGTGTTTTAAGGAACAGGTTAAAAAGAGAATCCTAATGTGATTTCGTGATAATGGCTGTGTTCCTTATCTTCTCCTAGTGTCTAAACTCTTCTCCATGGCTGGACCCCCAAATAATATTCCTTTACGTGCTAAGGGGTATCTAGAGAGTGGGATAGGTTTAATAACTAACCTCACCCTAATGCATACCCTAACCCTAACCCCTACCCTAACCCTAACGCGTACCCTAATCCTAACCCGTAGCCTAAACCGAGCCCTAACCCTAACACTAGCCCTAACCCTAACCCTAACCCATACCCTACGCCCTACCCGAACCCCTCCCCGAACCCGTACCCTAAGCCGTACCCTAACCCTCACTCTAAACCTAACCCTAACCCTAAGCTACCCTTGACTGCTTCTGCCTCCAATAGATTTCCTAAGCACTAGTGTTTTAAGGAACAGGTTAAAAAGAGAATCCTAATGTGATTTCTTAATAATGGGTGTGTTCCTTATCTTCTCCTAGTGTCTAAACTCTTCTCCATGGCTGGACCCCCAAATAATATTCCTTTACGTGCTAAGGGGTATCTAGAGAGTGGGATAGGTTTAATAACTAACCTCACCCTATCGCGTATCCTAACCCTAACCCCTACCCTAACACTAACGCGTACCCTAATCCTAACCCGTACCCTAAACCGAGCCCTAACCCTAACACTAACCCTAACCCTAACCCTAACCCATACCCTACGCCCTACCCGAAAACCTCCCCGAACCCGTAACCTAAGCCATTCCCTAACCCTCACCCTAACCCTATCCCTAACTCTAAGCTACCCTTGACTGATTCTGCCTCCAATAGATTTCCTAAGCACTAGTGTTTTAAGGAACAGGTTAAAAGGGAATCCTAATGTGATTTCTTGATAATGGGTGTGTTCCTTATCTTCTCCTCGTGTCTAAACTCTTCTCCATGGCTGGACCCCCAAATAATATTCCTTTACGTGCTAAGGGGTATCTAGAGAGTGGGATAGGTTTAATAACTACCCTCACCCTAATGCGTACCCTAACCCTAACCCCTACCCTAACCCTAACGTGTACCCTAATCCTAACCCGTATCCTAAACCGAGCCCTAACCCTAACATTAGCCCTAACCCATACCCTACGCCCTACGCGAACCCCTCCCCGAACCCGTACCCTAAGCCGTACCCTAACCCTCACCCTAACCCTAACCCTAACCCTACGCTACCCTTGACTGCTTCTGCCTCCAATAGATTTCCTAAGCACTAGTGTTTTAAGGAACAGGTTAAAAAGAGAATACTAATGTGATTTCTTGATAATGGGTGTGTTCCTTATCTTCTCCTCGTGTCTAAACTCTTCTCCATGGCTGGACCCCCAAATAATATTCCTTTACGTGCTAAGGGGTATCTAGAGAGTGGGATAGGTTTAATAACTAACCTCACCCTATCACGTACCCTAACCCTAACCCCTACCCTAACACTAACGCGTACCCTAATCCTAAACCGTACCCTAAACCGAGCCCTAACCCTAACACTAACCCTAACCCTAACCCTAACCCATACCCTACGCCCTACCCGAAACCCTCCCCGAACCCGTAAACTAAGCCATTCCCTAACCCTCACCCTAACCCTATCCCTAACCCTAAGCTACCCTTGACTGCTTCTGCCTCCAATAGATTTCCTAAGCACTAGTGTTTTAAGGAACAGGTTACAAAGAGAATCCTAATGTGATTTCTTGATAATGGGTGTGTTCCTTATCTTCTCCTAGTGTCTAAACTCTTCTCCATGGCTGGACCCCCAAATAATATTCCTTTACGTGCTAAGGGGTATCTAGAGAGAGGGAGAGGTTTAATAACTACCCTCACCCTAACGCGTACCCTAACCCTAACCCCTACCCTAACCCTAACGCGTACCCTAATCCTAACCCGTACCCTAAACCGAGCCCTAAACCTAACACTAGCCCTAACCCTAACCCTAAACCATACACTACGCCCTACCCGAAACCCTCCCTGAACCCGTACCGTAAGCCGTACCCTAACCCTCACCCTAACCCTAACACTAGCCCTAAGCTACCCTTGACGGCTTCTGCCTCCAATAGATTTCCTAAGCACTAGTGTTTTAAGGAACAGGTTAAAAAGAGAATCCTAATGTGATTTCGTGATAATGGGTGTGTTCCTTATCTTCTCCTAGTGTCTAAACTATTCTCCATGGCTGGACCCCCAAATAATATTCCTTTACGTGCTAAGGGGTATCTAGAGAGTGGGATAGGTTTAATAACTACCCTCACCCTAATGCGTACCCTAACCCTAACCCCTACCCTAACCCTAACGCGTACCCTAATCCTAACCCGTAGCCTAAACCGAGCCCTAACCCTAACACTAACCCTAACCCTAACCCATACCCTACGCCCTACCCGAAACCCTCCCCGAACCCGTAATCTAAGCCATTCCCTAACCGTCACCCTAACCCTATCCCTAACCCTAAGCTACCCTTGACTGCTTCTGCCTCCAATAGATTTCCTAAGCACTAGTATTTTAAGGAACAGGTTACAAAGAGAATCCTAATGTGATTTCTTGATAATGGGTGTGTTCCTTATCTTCTCCTCGTGTCTAAACTCTTCTCCATGGCTGGACCCCCAAATAATATTCCTTTACGTGCTAAGGGGTATCTAGAGAGTGGGATAGGTTTAATAACTACCCTCACCCTAACGCGTACCCTAACCCTAACCCCTACCCTAAGCCTAACGCGTACCCTAATCCTAACCCGTACCCTAAACCGAGCCCTAACCCTAACACTAGCCCTAACCCTAACCCATACCCTACGCCCTACCCGAACCCCTCCCCGAACCCGTACCCTAAGCCGTACCCTAACCCTCACCATAACCCTAACCCTAACACTACACTACCCTTGACTGCTTCTGTCTCCAATAGATTTCCTAAGCACTAGTGTTTTAAGGAACAGGTTAAAAAGAGAATCCTAATGTGATTTCTTGATAATGGGTGTGTTCCTTATCTTCTCCTAGTGTCTAAACTCTTCCCCATGGCTGGACCCCCAAATAATATTCCTTTACGTGCTAAGGAGTATCTAGAGAGTGGGATAGTTTTAATAACTAACCTCACCCTATCACGTACCCTAACCCTAACCCCTACCCTAACACTTACGCGTACCCTAATCCTAACCCGTAACCTAAACCGAGCCCTAACACTAACACTAACCCTAACCCTAACCCTAACCCATACCCTACGCCCTACCCGAACCCCTCCACGAACCCGTACCCTAAGCCATTCCCTAACCCTCACCCTAACCCTATCCCTAACCCTAAGCTACCCTTGACTGCTTCTGCCTCAAAAATTTTCCTAAGCACTAGTGTTTTAAGGAACAGTTTAAAAAGAGAATCATATTGTGATTTCTTGATAATGGTTGTGTTCCTTATCTTCTCCTAGTGTCTAAACTCTTCTCCATGGCTGGACCCCCAAATAATATTCCTTTACGTGCTAAGGGGTATCTAGAGAGTGGGATAGGTTTAATAACTAACCTCACCCTATCGCGTACCCTAACCCTAACCCCTACCCTAACACTAACGCGTACCCTAATCCTAACCCGTACCCTAAACCGAGCCCTAACCCTAACACTAACCCTAACCCTAACCCTAACTCATACCCTACGCCCTACCCGAACCCCTCCCCGAACCCGTACCCTAAGCCGTACCCTAACCCTCACCCTAACCCTAACCCTAGCCCTAAGCTACCCTTGACTGCTTCTGCCTCCAATAGATTTCCTAAGCACTAGTGTTTTAAGGAACAGGTTAAAAAGAGAATCCTAATGTGATTTCTTGATAATGGGTGTGTTCCTTATATTCTCCTCGTGTCTAAACTCTTCTCCATGGCTGGAACCCCAAATAATATTCCTTTACGAGCTAAGGGGTATCTAGAGAGTGGGATAGGTTTAATAACTACCCTCACACTAATGCGTACCCTAACCCTAACCCTTACCCTAACGCTAACGCGTACCCTAATCCTAACCCGTAGCCTAAACCGAGCCCTAACCCTAACACTAGCCCTAACCCTAACCCTAACCCATACCCTATGCCCTACCCGAACCCCTCCCCGAACCCGTACCCTAAGCCGTACCCTAACCCTCACCCTAACCCTAAGCTACCCTTGACTGCTTCTGCCTCCAATAGATTTCCTAAGCACTAGTGTTTTAAGGAACAGGTTAAAAAGAGAATCCTAATGTGATTTCTTGATAATGGGTGTGTTCCTTATCTTCTCCTCGTGTCTAAACTCTTCTCCATGGCTGTAACCCCAAATAATATTCCTTTACGTGCTAAGGGTTATCTAGAGAGTGGGATAGGTTTAATAACTACCCTCACACTAATGCGTACCCTATACCTAACCCTTACCCTAACGCTAACGCGTACCCTAATCCTAACCCGTAGCCTAAACCGAGCCCTAACCCTAACACTAGCCCTAACCCTAACCCTAACCCATACCCTACGCCCTACCCGAACCCCTCCCCGAACCCGTACCCTAAGCCGTACCCTAACCCTCACCCTAACCCTAAGCTACCCTTGACTGCTTCTGCCTCCAATAGATTTCCTAAGCACTAGTGTTTTAAGGAACAGGTTAAAAAGAGAATCCTAATGTGATTTCTTGATAATGGGTGTGTTCCTTATCTTTTCCTAGTGTCTAAACTCTTCTCCATGGCTGGACCCCCAAATAATATTCCTTTACGTGCTAAGGGGTATCTAGAGAGTGGGATAGGTTTAATAACTAACCTCACCCTATCGCGTACCCTAACCCTAACCCCTACCCTAACACTAACGCGTACCCTAATCCTAACTCATACCCTAAACCGAGCCCTAACCCTAACACTAAACCTAACCCTAACCCTAACCCATATCCTACGCCCTACCCGAAACCCTCCCCGAACCCGTACCCTAAGCAATTCCCTAACCCTCACCCTAACCCTATCCCTAACCCTAAGCTACCCTTGACTGCTTCTGCCTCCAATAGATTTCCTAAGCACTAGTGTTTTAAGGATCAGGTTACAAAGAGAATCCTAATGTGATTTCTTGATAATGGGTGTGTTCCTTATCTTCTCCTAGTGTCTATACTCTTCTCCATGGCTGGACCCCCAAATAATATTCCTTTACGTGCTAAGGGGTATCTAGAGAGAGGGAGAGGTTTAATAACTAACCTCACCCTAACGCGTACCCTAACCCTATCCCCTACCCTAACCCTAACGCATACCCTAATCCTAACCCGTACCCTAAACCGAGCCCTAACCCTAACACTAACCCTAACACTAACCCTAACCCATACCCTACGCCCTCCCCGAACCCGTACCCTAAGCCGTACCCTAACCCTCACCCTAACCCTAACCCTAACCCTAAACTACCCTTGACTGCTTCTGCCTCCAATAGATTTCCTAAGCACTAGTGTTTTAAGGAACAGGTTAAAAAGAGAATCCTAATGTGATTTCTTGATAATGGGTGTGTTCCTTATCTTCTCCTAGTGTCTAAACTCTTCTCCATGGCTGGACCCCCAAATAATATTCCTTTACGTGCTAAGGGGTATCTAGAGAGTGGGATAGGTTTAATAACTAACCTCACCCTATCGCGTACCCTAACCCTAACCCCTACCCTAACACTAACGCGTACCCTAATCCTAACCCGTAGCCTAAACCGAGCCCTAACCCTAACACTAACCCTAACCCTAAACCTAACCCATATCCTACGCCCTACCCGAACCCCTCCCCGAACCCGTACCCTAAGCTGTACCCTAACCCTCACCCTAACCCTAACCCAAGCCCTATGCTTCCCTTGACGGCTTCTGCCTCCAATAGATTTCCTAAGCACTAGTGTTTTAAGGAACAGGTTAAAAAGAGAATCCTAATGTGATTTCTTGATAATGGGTGTGTTCCTTATCTTCTCCTTGTGTCTAAACTCTTCTCCATGGCTAGACCCCCAAATAATATTCCTTTACGTGCTAAGGGGTATCTAGAGAGTGGGATAGTTTTAATAACTACCCTCACCCTAACGCGTACCCTAACCCTAACCCCTACCCTAAGCCTAAGGCGTACCCTAATCCTAACCCGTACCCTAAACCGAGCCCTAACCCTAACACTAGCCCTAACCCTAACCCATACCCTACGCCCTACCCGAACCCCTCCCCGAACCCGTACCCTAAGCCGTACCCTAACCCTCAATCTAAACCTAACCCTAACCCTAAGCTACCCTTGACTGCTTCTGCCTCCAATAGATTTCCTAAGCACTAGTGTTTTAAGGAACAGGTTAAAAAGAGAATCCTAATGTGATTTCGTGATAATGGGTGTGTTCCTTATCTTCTCCTAGTGTCTAAACTCTTCTCCATGGCTGGACCCCCAAATAATATTCCTTTACGTGCTAAGGGGTATCTAGAGAGTGGGATAGGTTTAATAACTAACCTCACCCTATCGCGTAACCTAACCCTAACCCCTACCCTAACCCTAACGCGTACCCTAATCCTAACCCGTTCCCTAAACCGAGCCCTAAACCTAACCCTAACCCTAACCCTAACCAATACCCTACGTCCTACCCGAACCCCTCCCCGAACCCGTACCCTAAGCCTTACCCTAACCCTCACCCTAACCCTAACCCTAACCCTAAGCTATCCTTGACTGCTTCTGCCTCCAATAGATTTCCTAAGCACTAGTGTTTTAAGGAACAGGTTAAAAAGAGAATCCTAATGTGATTTCTTGATAATGGGTGTGTTCCTTATCTTCTCCTAGTGACTAAACTCTTCTCCATGGCTGGACCCCCAAATAATATCCTTTACGTGCTAAGGGGTATCTAGAGAGTGGGATAGGTTTAATAACTAACCTCACCCTATCGCGTAACCTAACCCTAACCCCTAACCTAACCCTAAAGCGTACCCTAATCCTAACCCGTACCCTAAACCGAGCCCTAACCCTAACACTAACGCTAACCCTAACCCTAACCCATACCCTACGCCCTACCCGAACCCCTCCCCGAACCCGTACCCTAAGCCATACCCTAACCCTCACCCTAACCCTAACCCTAAACCTACGCTACCCTTGATGGCTTCCTCCTACAATAGATTTCCTAAGCACTAGTGTTTTAAGGAACAGTTTAAAAAGAGAATCATATTGTGATTTCTTGATAATGGGTATGTTCCTTATCTTCTCCTAGTGTCTAAACTCTTCTCCATGGCTGGACCCCCAAATAATATTCCTTTACGTGCTAAGGGGTATCTAGAGAGTGGGATAGTTTTAATAACTGCCCTCACCCTAAAGCGTACCCTAACCCTAACCCCTACCCTAACCCTAACGCGTACCCTAATCCTAACCCGTACCCTAAACCGAGCCCTAACCCTAACACTAACCGTAACCCTAATACTAAACCATACCCTACGCCCTACCCGAACCCCTCCCCGAAACCGTACCCTAAGCCGTACCCTAACCCTCACCCTAACCCTAACCCTAACCCTAAGCTACCCTTGATTGCTTCTGCCTCCAATAGATTTCCTAAGCACTAGTGTTTTAAGGAACAGGTTAAAAAGAGAATCCTAATGTGATTTCCTGATAATGGGTGTGTTCCTTATCTTCTCCTAGTGTCTAAATTCTTCTCCATTGCTGGACCCCAAAATAATATTCCTTTACGTGCTAAGAGGTATCTAGAGAGTGGGATAGGTTTAATAACTACCCTCACCCTAACGCGTACCCTAACCCTAACCCCTACCCTAACCCTAATACGTACCCTAATCCTAACCCGTACACTAAACCGAGCCCCAACCCTAACACTAACGCTAACCCTAACCCTAACCCATACCCTACGCCCTACCCGAAACCCTCTCCGAACCCGTACCCTAAGCCGTACCCTAACCCTCAATCTAACCCTAACCCTAACCCTAAGCTACCCTTGACTGCTTCTGCCTCCAATAGATTTCCTAAGCACTAGTGTTTTAAGGAACAGGTTAAAAAGAGAATCCTAATGTGATTTCTTGATAATGGGTGTGTTCCTTATCTTCTCCTAGTGTCTAAACTCTTCTCCATGGCTGGACCCCCAAATAATATTCCTTTACGTGCTAAGGGGTATCTAGAGAGTGGGATAGGTTTAATAACTAACCTCACCCTATCGCGTACCCTAACCCTAACCCCTACCCTAACCCTAAAGCGTACCCTAATCCTAACCCGTAACCTAAACCGAGCCCTAACCCTAACACTAACCCTAACCCTAACCCATACCCTACGCCCTACCCGAACCCCTCCCCGAACCCGTACCCTAAGCCATACCCTAACCCTCACCCTAACCCTAACCCTAAACCTAAGCTACCCTTGATGGCTTCTGCCTCCAATAGATTTCCTAAGCACTAGTGTTTTAAGGAACAGGTTAAAAAGAGAATCATATTGTGATTTCTTGATAATGGGTATGTTCCTTATCTTCTCCTAGTGTCTAAACTCTTCTCCATGGCTGGACCCCCAAATAATATTCCTTTACGTGCTAAGGGGTATCTAGAGAGTGGGATAGGTTTAATAACTGCCCTCACCCTAAAGCGTACCCTAACCCTAACCCCGACCCTAACCCTAACGCGTACCCTAATCCTAACCCGTACCCTAAACCGAGCCCTAACCCTAACACTAACCGTAACCCTAATCCTAAACCATACCCTACGCCCTACCCGAACCCCTCCCCGAAACCGTACCCTAAGCCGTACCCTAACCCTCACCCTAACCCTAAACCTAACCCTAAGCTACCCTTGATTGCTTCTGCCTCCAATAGATTTCCTAAGCACTAGTGTTTTAAGGAACAGGTTAAAAAGAGAATCCTAATGTGATTTCTTGATAATGGGTGTGTTCCTTATCTTCTCCTCGTGCCTAAACTCTTGTCCATGGCTGGACCCCCAAATAATATTCCTTTACGTGCTAAGGGGTATCTAGAGAGTGTGATAGGTTTAATAACTACCCTCAGCCTAACGCGTACCCTAACCCTAACCCCTACCCTAACCCTAACGCGTACCCTAATCCTAACCCGTACCCTAAACCGAGCCCTAAACCTAACACTAACCCTAACACTAACCCTAACCAATACCCTACATCCTACCCGAACCCCTCCCCGAACCCGTACCCTAAGCCATACCCTAACCCTCACCCTAACCCTAAACCTAACCCTAAGCTACCCTTGATTGCTTCTGCCTCCAATAGATTTCCTAAGCACTAGTGTTTTAAGGAACATGTTAAAAAGAGAATCCTAATGTGATTTCGTGATAATGGGTGTGTTCCTTATCTTCTCCTCGTGTCTAAACTCTTCTCCATGGCTGGACCCCCACATAATATTCCTTTACGTGCTAAGGGGTATCTAGAGAGTGGGATAGGTTTAATAACTAACCTCACCCTATCGTGTACCCTAAACCTAACCCCTACCCTAACACTAACGCGTACCCTAATCCTAACCCGTAACCTAAACCGAGCCCTAACCCTAACACTAACCCTAACCCTAACCCTAACCCATACCCTACGCCCTACCAGAACCCCTCCTCGAACCCGTACCCTAAGCCATTTCCTAACCCTCCCCCTAACCCTATCCCTAACCCTAAGCTACGCTTGACTGCTGCTGCCTCCAAAATTTTCCTAAGCACTAGGGTTTTAAGGAACAGGTTAAAAAGAGAATCCTAATGTGATTTCTTGATAATGGGTGTGTTCCTTATCTTCTCCTAGTGTCTAAATACTTCTCCATGGCTGGACCCCCAAATAATATTCCTTTACGTGCTAAGGGGTATCTAGAGAGAGGGAGAGGTTTAATAACTACCCTTACCCTAACGCGTACCCTAACCCTAACCCCTACCCTAACCCTAACGCGTACCCTAATCCTAACCCGTACCCTAAACCGAGCCCTAACCCTAACACTAACCCTAACCCTAACCCTAACCCATACCCTACGCGCTACCCGAACCCCTCCCCGAACCCGTACCCTAAGCCGTAACCTAACCCTCACCCTAACCCTAACCCTAAGCTACCCTTGACTGCTTCTGCCTCCAATAGATTTCCTAAGCACTAGTGTTTTAAGGAACAGTTTAAAAAGAGAATCATATTGTGATTTCTTGATAATGGGTGTGTTCCTTATGTTCTCCTAGTGTCTAAACTCTTCTCCATGGCTGGACCCCCAAATAATATTCCTTTACGTGCTAAGGGGTATCTAGAGAGTGGGATAGGTTTAATAACTAACCTCACCCTATCGCGTACCCTAACCCTAACCCCTACCCTAACACTAACGCGTACCCTAATCCTAACCCATACCCTAAACCGAGCCCTAACCCTAACACTAACCCTAACCCTAACCCATATCCTACGCCCTACCCGAAACCCTCCCCGAACCCGTACCCTAAGCCATTCCCTAACCCTCACCCTAACCCTATCCCTAACCCTAAGTTACCTTTGACTGCTTCTGCCTCCAATAGATTTCCTAAGCACTAGTGTTTTAAGGAACAGGTTACAAAGAGAATCCTAATGTGATTTCTTGATAATGGGTGTGTTCCTTATCTTCTCCCAGTGTCTATACTCTTCTCCATGGCTGGACCCCCAAATAATATTCCTTTACGTGCTAAGGGGTATCTAGAGAGAGGGAGAGGTTTAATAACTACCCTCACCCTAACGCGTACCCTAACCCTAACCCCTACCCTAACCCTAACGCGTACCCTAATCCTAACCCATACCCTAAACCGAGCCCTAACCCTAACACTAACCCTAACACTAACCCTAACCCATACCCTACGCCCTACCCGAACCCCTCCCCGAACCCGTACCCTAAGCCGTACCCTAACCCTCACCCTAACCCTAACCCTAGCCCTATGCTTCCCTTGACGGCTTCTGCCTCCAATAGATTTCCTAAGCACTAGTGTTTTAAGGAACAGGTTAAAAAGAGAATCCTAATGTGATTTCTTGATAATGGGTGTGTTCCTTATCTTCTCCTTGTGTCTAAACTCTTCTCCATGGCTGGACCCCCAAATAATATTCCTTTACGTGCTAAGGGGTATCTAGAGAGTGGGATAGTTTTAATAACTACCCTCACCCTAACGCGTACCCTAACCCTAACCCCTACCCTAAGCCTAAGGCGTACCCTAATCCTAACCCGTACCCTAAACCGAGCCCTAACCCTAACACTAGCCCTAACCCTAACCCATACCCTACGCCCTACACGAACCCCTCCCCGAACCCGTACCCTAAGCCGTACCCTAACCCTCACCCTAACCCTAACCCTAACCCTACGCTACCCTTGACTGCTTCTGCCTCCAATAGATTTCCTAAGCACTAGTGTTTTAAGGAACAGGTTAAAAAGAGAATCCTAATGTGATTTCTTGATAATGGGTGTGTTCCTTATCTTCTCCTAGTGTCTAAACTCTTCTCCATGGCTGGACCCCCAAATAATATTCCTTTACGTGCTAAGGGGTATCTACAGAGAGGGACAGGTTTAATAACTAACCTCACCCTATCGCGTACCCTAACCCTAACCCCTACCCTAACACTAACGCGTACCCTAATCCTAACCCGTACCCTAAACCGAGCTCTAACCCTAACACTAACCCTAACCCTAACCCTAACCCATACCCTACGCCCTACCCGAACCCCTCCCCGAACCCGTACCCTAAGCCGTACCCTAACCCTCACCCTAACCCTAACCGTAGCCCTAAGCTACCCTTGACGGCTTCTGCCTCCAATAGATTTCCTAAGCACTAGTGTTTTAAGGAACAGGTTAAAAAGAGAATCCTAATGTGATTTCGTGATAATGGGTGTGTTCCTTATCTTCTCCTAGTGTCTAAACTCTTCTCCATGGCTGGACCCCCAAATAATATTCCTTTACGTGCTAAGGGGTATCTAGAGAGTGGGATAGGTTTAATAACTACCCTCACCCTAATGCGTAAGCTAACCCTAACCCCTACCCTAACTCTAACGCGTACCCTAATCCTAACCCGTAGCCTATACCGAGCCCTAACCCTAACACTAGCACTAACCTTAACCCTAACCCATACCCTTCGCCCTACACGAACCCCTCCCCGAACCCGTACCCTAAACCTCACCCTAACCCTAACCCTAACCCTAAGCTACCCTTGACGGCTTTTGCCTCCAATAGATTTCCTAAGCACTAGTGTTTTAAGGAACAGGTTAAAAAGAGAATCCTAATGTGATTTCGTGATAATGGGTGTGTTCCTTACCTTCTCCTAGTGTCTAAACTCTTCTCCATGGCTGGACCCCCAAAAAATATTCCTTTACGTGCTAAGGGGTATCTAGAGAGTGGGATAGGTTTAATAACTAACCTCACCCTATCGCGTACCCTAACCCTAACCCCTACCCTAACACTAACGCGTACCATAATCCTAACCCGTACCCTATACCGAGCCCTAACCCTAACACTAACCCCAACCCTAACCGTAACCCATACCCTACGCCCTACACGAACCCCTCCCCGAACCCGTACCCTAAGCCGTACCCTAACCCTCACCCTAACCCTAACCCGAACCCTAAGCTACCCTTGACTGCTTCTGCCTCCAATAGATTTCCTAAGCACTAGTGTTTTAAGGAACAGGTTAAAAAGAGAATCCTAATGTGATTTCTTGATAATGGGTGTGTTCCTTATCTTCTCCTCGTGTCTAAACTCTTCTCCATGGCTGGACCCCCAAATAATATTCCTTTACGTGCTAAGGGGTATCTAGAGAGTGGGATAGGTTTAATAACTACCCTCACACTAATGCGTGCCCTAACCCTAACCCCTACCCTAACGCTAACGCGTACCCTAATCCTAACCCGTAGCCTAAACCGAGCCCTAACCCTAACACTAGCCCTAACCCATACCCTACGCCCTACCCGAACCCCTCCCCGAACCCGTACCCTAAGCCGTACCCTAACCCTCACCCTAACCCTAACCCTAACCCTAAGCTACCCTTGACTGCTTCTGCCTCCAATAGATTTCCTAAGCACTAGTGTTTTAAGGAACAGGTTAAAAAGAGAATCCTAATGTGATTTCTTGATAATGGGTGTGTTCCTTATCTTCTCCTAGTGTCTAAACTCTTCTCCATGGCTGGACCCCCAAATAATATTCCTTTACGTGCTAAGGGGTATCTAGAGAGTGGGATAGGTTTAATAACTAACCTCACCCTATCGCGTACCCTAACCCTAACCCCTACCCTAACACTAACGCGTACCCTAATCCTAACCCATACCCTAAACCGAGCCCTAACCCTAACACTAACCCTAACCCTAACCCTAACACATATCCTACGCCCTACCGAAACCCTCCCCGAACCCGTACCCTAAGCCATTCCCTAACCCTCACCCTAACCCTATCCCTAACCCTAAGCTACCCTTGACTGCTTCTGCCTCCAATAGATTTCCTAAGCACTAGTGTTTTAAGGAACAGGTTACAAAGAGAATCCTAATGTGATTTCTTGATAATGGGTGTGTTCCTTATCTTCTCCTAGTGTCTATACTCTTCTCCATGGCTGGACCCCCAAATAATATTCCTTTACGTGCTAAGGGGTATCTAGAGAGAGGGAGAGGTTTAATAACTACCCTCACCCTAACGCGTACCCTAACCCTAACCCCTACCCTAACCCTAACGCGTACCCTAATCCTAACCCGTACCCTAAACCGAGCCCTAACCCTAACACTAACCCTAACACTAACCCTAACCCATACCCTACGCCCTCCCCGAACCCGTACCCTAAGCCGTACCCTAACCCTCACCCTAACCCTAACCCTAACCCTAAGCTACCCTTGACTGCTTCTGCCTCCAATAGATTTCCTAAGCACTAGTGTTTTAAGGAACAGGTTAAAAAGAGAATCCTAATGTGATTTCTTGATAATGGGTGTGTTCCTTATCTTCTCCTAGTGTGTAAACTCTTCTCCATGGCTGGACCCCCAAATAATATTCCTTTACGTGCTAAGGGGTATCTAGAGAGTGGGATAGGTTTAATAACTAACCTCACCCTATCGCGTACCCTAACCCTAACCCCTACCCTAACACTAACGCGTACCCTAATCCTAACCCGTACCCTAAACCGAGCCCTAACCCTAACCCTAACCCTAATCCTAACCCATACCCTAAACCGAGCCCTAACCCTAACACTAACCCTAACACTAACCCTAACCCATACCCTACGCCCTACCCGAACCCCTCCCCGAACCCGTACCCTAAGCCGTACCCTAACCCTCACCCTAACCCTAACCCTAGCCCTATGCTTCCCTTGACGGCTTCTGCCTCCAATAGATTTCCTAAGCACTAGTGTTTTAAGGAACAGGTTAAAAAGAGAATCCTAATGTGATTTCTTGATAATGGGTGTGTTCCTTATCTTCTCCTTGTGTCTAAACTCTTCTCCATGGCTGGACCCCCAAATAATATTCCTTTACGTGCTAAGGGGTATCTAGAGAGTGGGATAGTTTTAATAACTACCCTCACCCTAACGCGTACCCTAACCCTAACCCCTACCCTAAGCCTAAGGCGTACCCTAATCCTAACCCGTACCCTAAACCGAGCCCTAACCCTAACACTAGCCCTAACCCTAACCCATACCCTAGGCCCTACCCGAACCCCTCCCCGAACCCGTACCCTAAGCCGTACCCTAACCCTCACCCTAACCCTAACCCTAACCCTACGCTACCCTTGAATGCTTCTGCCTCCAATAGATTTCCTAAGCACTAGTGTTTTAAGGAACAGGTTAAAAAGAGAATCCTAATGTGATTTCTTGATAATGGGTGTGTTCCTTATCTTCTCCTAGTGTCTAAACTCTTCTCCATGGCTGGACCCCCAAATAATATTCCTTTACGTGCTAAGGGGTATCTACAGAGAGGGACAGGTTTAATAACTAACCTCACCCTATCGCGTACCCTAACCCTAACCCCTACCCTAACACTAACGCGTACCCTAATCCTAACCCGTACCCTAAACCGAGCTCTAACCCTAACACTAACCCTAACCCTAACCCTAACCCATACCCTACGCCCTACCCGAACCCCTCCCCGAACCCGTACCCTAAGCCGTACCCTAACCCTCACCCTAACCCTAACCGTAGCCCTAAGCTACCCTTGACGGCTTCTGCCCCCAATAGATTTCCTAAGCACTAGTGTTTTAAGGAACAGGTTAAAAAGAGAATCCTAATGTGATTTCGTGATAATGGGTGTGTTCCTTATCTTCTCCTAGTGTCTAAACTCTTCTCCATGGCTGGACCCCCAAATAATATTCCTTTACGTGCTAAGGGGTATCTAGAGAGTGGGATAGGTTTAATAACTACCCTCACCCTAATGCGTAAGCTAACCCTAACCCCTACCCTAACTCTAACGCGTACCCTAATCCTAACCCGTAGCCTATACCGAGCCCTAACCCTAACACTAGCACTAACCTTAACCCTAACCCATACCCTTCGCCCTACACGAACCCCTCCCCGAACCCGTACCCTAAACCTCACCCTAACCCTAACCCTAACCCTAAGCTACCCTTGACGGCTTTTGCCTCCAATAGATTTCCTAAGCACTAGTGTTTTAAGGAACAGGTTAAAAAGAGAATCCTAATGTGATTTCGTGATAATGGGTGTGTTCCTTACCTTCTCCTAGTGTCTAAACTCTTCTCCATGGCTGGACCCCCAAAAAATATTCCTTTACGTGCTAAGGGGTATCTAGAGAGTGGGATAGGTTTAATAACTAACCTCACCCTATCGCGTACCCTAACCCTAACCCCTACTCTAACACTAACGCGTACCATAATCCTAACCCGTACCCTATACCGAGCCCTAACCCTAACACTAACCCCAACCCTAACCGTAACCCATACCCTACGCCCTACACGAACCCCTCCCCGAACCCGTACCCTAAGCCGTACCCTAACCCTCACCCTAACCCTAACCCGAACCCTAAGCTACCCTTGACTGCTTCTGCCTCCAATAGATTTCCTAAGCACTAGTGTTTTAAGGAACAGGTTAAAAAGAGAATCCTAATGTGATTTCTTGATAATGGGTGTGTTCCTTATCTTCTCCTCGTGTCTAAACTCTTCTCCATGGCTGGACCCCCAAATAATATTCCTTTACGTGCTAAGGGGTATCTAGAGAGTGGGATAGGTTTAATAACTACCCTCACACTAATGCGTGCCCTAACCCTAACCCATACCCTAACGCTAACGCGTACCCTAATCCTAACCCGTAGCCTAAACCGAGCCCTAACCCTAACACTAGCCCTAACCCATACCCTACGCCCTACCCGAACCCCTCCCCGAACCCGTACCCTAAGCCGTACCCTAACCCTCACCCTAACCCTAACCCTAACCCTAAGCTACCCTTGACTGCTTCTGCCTCCAATAGATTTCCTAAGCACTAGTGTTTTAAGGAACAGGTTAAAAAGAGAATCCTAATGTGATTTCTTGATAATGGGTGTGTTCCTTATCTTCTCCTAGTGTCTAAACTCTTCTCCATGGCTGGACCCCCAAATAATATTCCTTTACGTGCTAAGGGGTATCTAGAGAGTGGGATAGGTTTAATAACTAACCTCACCCTATCGCGTACCCTAACCCTAACCCCTACCCTAACACTAACGCGTACCCTAATCCTAACCCATACCCTAAACCGAGCCCTAACCCTAACACTAACCCTAACCCTAACCCTAACACATATCCTACGCCCTACCCGAAACCCTCCCCGAACCCGTACCCTAAGCCATTCCCTAACCCTCACCCTAACCCTATCCCTAACCCTAAGCTACCCTTGACTGCTTCTGCCTCCAATAGATTTCCTAAGCACTAGTGTTTTAAGGAACAGGTTACAAAGAGAATCCTAATGTGATTTCTTGATAATGGGTGTGTTCCTTATCTTCTCCTAGTGTCTATACTCTTCTCCATGGCTGGACCCCCAAATAATATTCCTTTACGTGCTAAGGGGTATCTAGAGAGAGGGAGAGGTTTAATAACTACCCTCACCCTAACGCGTACCCTAACCCTAACCCCTACCCTAACCCTAACGCGTACCCTAATCCTAACCCGTACCCTAAACCGAGCCCTAACCCTAACACTAACCCTAACACTAACCCTAACCCATACCCTACGCCCTCCCCGAACCCGTACCCTAAGCCGGACCCTAACCCTCACCCTAACCCTAACCCTAACCCTAAGCTACCCTTGACTGCTTCTGCCTCCAATAGATTTCCTAAGCACTAGTGTTTTAAGGAACAGGTTAAAAAGAGAATCCTAATGTGATTTCTTGATAATGGGTGTGTTCCTTATCTTCTCCTTGTGTCTAAACTCTTCTCCATGGCTAGACCCCCAAATAATATTCCTTTACGTGCTAAGGGGTATCTAGAGAGTGGGATAGTTTTAATAACTACCCTCACCCTAACGCGTACCCTAACCCTAACCCCTACCCTAAGCCTAAGGCGTACCCTAATCCTAACCCGTAGCCTAAACCGAGCCCTAACCCTAACACTAGCCCTAACCCTAACCCTAACCCATACCCTACGCCCTACCCGAACCCCTCCCCGAACCCGTAACTTAAGCCGTACCCTAACCCTCACCCTAACCCTAACCCTAACCCTAAGCTACCCTTGACTGCTTTTGCCTCCAATAGATTTCCTAAGCACTAGTGTTTTAAGGAACAGGTTAAAAAGAGAATCCTAATGTGATTTCTTGATAATGGGTGTGTTCCTTATCTTCTCCTCGTGTCTAAACTCTTCTCCATGGCTGGACCCCCACATAATATTCCTTTACGTGCTAAGGGGTATCTAGAGAGTGGGATAGGTTTAATAACTAACCTCACCCTATCGCGTACCCTAACCCTAACCCCTACCCTAACCCTAACGCGTACCCTAATCCTAACCCGTACCCTAAACCGAGCACTAACCCTAACACTAACCCTAACCCTAACCCTAACCCATACCCTACGCCCTACCCGAACCCCTCCCGGAACCCGTACCCTAAGCCGTACCCTAACCCTCACCTTAACCCTAACCCTAGCCCTAAGCTACACTTGACGGCTTCTGCCTCCAATAGATTTCCTAAGCACTAGTGTTTTAAGGAACAGGTTAAAAAGAGAATCCTAATGTGATTTCGTGATAATGGGTGTGTTCCTTATCTTCTCCTAGTGTCTAAACTCTTCTCCATGGCTGGACCCCCAAATAATATTCCTTTACGTGCTAAGGGGTATCTAGAGAGTGGGATAGGTTTAATAACTACCCTGACCCTAATGCGTACCCTTACCCTAACCCCTACCCTAACTCTAACGCGTACCCTAATATTAACCCGTAGCCTAAACCGAGCCCTAAACTTAACACTAGCCCTAACCTTAACCATAACCCATACCCTACGCCCTACCCGAACCCCTCCCCGAACCCGTACCCTAAGCCGTACCCTAACCCTCACCCTAACCCTAACCCTAACCCTAAGCTACCCTTGACTGCTTTTGCCTCCAATAGATTTCCTAAGCACTAGTGTTTTAAGGAACAGTTTAAATAGAGAGACCTAATGTGATTTCTTGATAATGGGTGTGTTCCTTATCTTCTCCTCGTGTCTAAACTCTTCTCCATGGCTGGACCCCCACATAATATTCCTTTACGTGCTAAGGGGTATCTAGAGAGTGGGATAGGTTTAATAACTAACCTCACCCTATCGCGTACCCTAACCCTAACCCCTACCCTAACACTAACGCGTACCCTAATCCTAACCCGTAACCTAAACCGAGCCCTAACCCTAACACTAACCCTAACCCTAACCCTAACCCATACCCTACGCCCTACCCGAACCCCTCCTCGAACCCGTACCCTAAGCCATTTCCTAACCCTCCCCCTAACCCTATCCCTAACCCTAAGCTACGCTTGACTGCTTCTGCCTCCAAAATTTTCCTAAGCACTAGTGTTTTAAGGAACAGGTTAAAAAGAGAATCCTAATGTGATTTCTTGATAATGGGTGTGTTCCTTATCTTCTCCTAGTGTCTAAACTGTTCTCCATGGCTGGACCCCCAAATAACTTTCCTTTACGTGCTAAGGGGTATCTAGAGAGAGGGAGAGGTTTAATAACTACCCTCACCCTAACGCGTACCCTAACCCTAACCCCTACCCTAACCCTAACGCGTAACCTAATCGTAACCCGTACCCTAAACCGAGCCCTAACCCTAACAAGAACCCTAACCCTAACCCTAACCCATACCCTACGCCCTACCCGAACCCCTCCCCAAACCCGTACCCTAAGCCGTACCCTAACCCGCACCCTAACCCTAACCCTAACCCTAAGCTACCCTTGACTGCTTCTGCCTCCAATAGATTTCCTAAGCACTAGTGTTTTAAGGAACAGTTTAAAAAGAGAATCATATTGTGATTTCTTGATAATGGGTGTGTTCCTTATATTCTCCTAGTGTCTAAACTCTTCTCCATGGCTGGACCCCCAAATAATATTCCTTTACGTGCTAAGGGGTATATAGAGAGTGGGATAGGTTTAATAACTACCCTCACCCTAATGCGTACCCTAACCCTAACCCCTACCCTAACACTAACGCGTACCCTAATCCTAACCCGTACCCTAAACCGAGCCCTAACCCTAACACTAACCCTAACCCTAACCCTAACCCATACCCTACGCCCTACCCGAACCCCTCCCCGAACCCGTACCCTAAGCCATTCCCTAACCCTCACCCTAATCCTATCCCTAACCCTAAGCTACCCTTGACTGCTTCTGCCTCCAATAGATTTCCTAAGCACTAGTGTTTTAAGGAACAGGTTAAAAAGAGAATCCTAATGTGATTTCGTGATAATGGGTGTGTTCCTTATCTTCTCCTAGTGTCTAAACTCTTCTCCATGGCTGGACCCCCAAATAATATTCCTTTACGTGCTAAGGGGTATCTAGAGAGAGGGAGAGGTTTAATAACTACCCTCACCCTAACGCGTACCCTTACCCTAACCCCTACCCTAACCCTAACGCGTACCCTAATCCTAACCCGTCCCCTAAACCGAGCCCTAACCGTAACACTAACCCTAACCCTAACCCATACCCTACGCCCTACCCGAACCCGTACCCTAAGCCGTACCCTAACCCTCACCCTAACCCTAACCCTAACCCTAAGCTACCCTTGACTGCTTCTGCCTCCAATAGATTTCCTAAGCACTAGTGTTTTAAGGAACAAGTTAAAAAGAGAATCCTAATGTGATTTCTTGATAATGGGTGTGTTCCTTATCTTTCCTCGTGTCTAAACTCTTCTCCATGGCTGGACCCCCAAATATTCCTTTACGTGCTAAGGGGTATCTAGAGAGTGGGATAGGTTTAATAACTACCCTCACACTAATGCGTAACCTAACCCTAACCCCTACCCTAACCCTAACGCGTACCCTAATCCTAACCCGTACCCTAAACCGAGCCCTAACCCTAACACTAGCCCTAACCCTAACCCTAACCCATACCCTACGCCCTACCTGAACCCCCCCCCGAACCCGTACCCTAACCCTAACCCTAACCCTAAGCTACCCTTGACTGCTTCTGCCTCCAATAGATTTCCTAAACACTAGTGTTTTAAGGAACAGGTTAAAAAGAGAATCCTAATGTGATTTCTTGATAATGGGTGTGTTCCTTATCTTCTCCTCGTGTCTAAACTCTTCTCCATGGCTGGACCCCCAAATAATATTCCTTTACGTGCTATGGGGTATCTAGAGAGTGGTATAGGTTTAATAACTACCCTCACACTAATGCGTACCCTAAACCTAACCCCTACCCTAACCCTAACGCGTAACCTAATCCTAACCCGTACCCTAAACCGAGCCCTAACCCTAACACTAGCCCTAACCCTAACCATAACCCTAAGCTACCCTTGACTGCTTCTGCCTCCAATAGATTTCCTAAGCACTAGTGTTTTAAGGAACAGGTTAAAAAGAGAATCCTAATGTGATTTCTTGATAATGGGTGTGTTCCTTATCTTCTCCTCGTGTCTAAACTCTTCTCCATGGCTGGACCCCAAATAATATTCCTTTACATGCTAAGGGGTATCTAGAGAATTCGATAGGTTTAATAACTACCCTCACCCTAACGCGTACCCTATCCCTAACCCCTACCCTAACCCTAACGCGTACCCTAATCCTAACCCGTACCCTAAACCGAGCCCTAACCCTAACACTAGCCCTAACCCTAACCCTAACCCATACCCTACGCCCTACCCGAACCCCTCCCCGAACCCGTACCCTAAGCCGTACCCTAACCCTCACCCTAACCCTAACCCGAACCCTAAGCTACCCTTGACTGCTTCTGCCTCCAATAGATTTCCTAAGCACTAGTGTTTTAAGGAACAGGTTAAAAAGAGAATCCTAATGTGATTTCGTGATAATGGGTGTGTTCCTTATCTTCTCCTAGTGTCTAAACCCTTCTCCATGGCTGGACCCCCAAATAATATTCCTTTACGTGCAAAGGGGTATCTAGAGAGAGGGAGAGGTTTAATAACTACCCTCACCCTAACGCGTACCCTAACCCTAACCCCTCCCCTAACCCTAACGCGTACCCTAATCCTAACCCGTACCCTAAACCGAGCCCTAACCCTAACACTAACCCTAACCCTAACCCTAACCCATACCCTATGCCCTACCCGAACCCCTCCCCGAACCCGTACCCTAAGCCATACCCTAACCCTCACCCTAACCCTAACCCTAACCCTAAGCTACCCTTGACTGCTTCTGCCTCCAATAGATTTCCTAAGCACTAGTGTTTTAAGGAACAGGTTAAAAAGAGAATCCTAATGTGATTTCTTGATAATGGGTGTGTTCCTTATCTTCTCCTCGTGTCTAAACTCTTCTCCATGGCTGGACCCCCAAATAATATTCCTTTACGTGCTAAGGGGTATCTAGAGAGTGGGATAGGTTTAATAACTACCCTCACCCTAACGCGTACCCTAACCCTAACCCCTACCCTAACACTAACGCGTACCCTAATCCTAACCCGTACCCTAAACCGAGCCCTAACCCTAACACTAGCCCTAACCCTAACCCTAAACCATACCCTACGCCCTACCCGAACCGCCCCCGAACCCGTACCCTAAGCCGTACCCTAACCCTCACCCTAACCCTAACCCTAACCCTAAGCTACCCTTGACTGCTTCTGCCTCCAATAGATTTCCTAAGCAGTTGTGTTTTAAGGAACAGGTTAAAAAGAGAATCCTAATGTGATTTCTTGATAATGGGTGTGTTACTTATCTTCTCCTCGTGTCTAAACTCTTCTCCATGGCTGGACCCCCAAATAATATTCCTTTACGTGCTAAGGGGTATCTAGAGAGTGGGATAGGTTTAATAACTACCCTCACCCTAACGCGTACCCTAATCCTAACCCGTACCCTAAAACGAGCCCTAACCCTAACACTAGCCCTAACCCTAACCCTAACCCATACCCTACGCCCAACCCAAAACCCTCCCCGAACGCGACCCTAAGCCTTACCCTAACCCTCACCCTAACCCTAACCCTAGCCCTTAGCTACCCTTGACGGCTTCTGCCTCCAATAGATTTCCTAAGCACTAGTGTTTTAAGGAACAGGTTAAAAAGAGAATCCTAATGTGATTTCTTGATAATGGGTGTGTTCCTTATCTTCTCCTAGTGTCTAAACTCTTCTCCATGACTGGACCTCCAAATAATATTCCTTTACGTGCTAAGGGGTATCTAGAGAGTGGGATAGGTTTAATAACTACCCTCACCCTAATGCGTACCCTAACCCTAACCCCTACCCTAACCCTAACGCGTACCCTAATCCTAACCCGTAGCCTAAACCGAGCCCTAAACCTAACACTAGCCCTAACCCTAACCCTAACCCATACCCTACGCCCTACCCGAACCCCTCCCCGAACCCGTACCCTAAGCCGTACCCTAACCCTCACCCTAACCCTAACCCTAGCCCTAAGCTACCCTTGACGGCTTCTGCCTCCAATAGATTTCCTAAGCACTAGTGTTTTAAGGAACAGGTTAAAAAGAGAATCCTAATGTGATTTCGTGATAATGGGTGTGTTCCTTATCTTCTCCTAGTGTCTAAACTCTTCTCCATGGCTGAACACCCAAATAATATTCCTTTACGTGCTAATGGGTATCTAGAGAGTGGGATAGGTTTAATAAATAACCTCACCCTATCGCGTACCCTAACCCTAACCCCTACCCTAACACTAACGCGTACCCTAATCCTAACCCATACCCTAAACCGAGCCCTAACCCTAACACTAACCCTAACCCTAACCCTAACCCATACCCTACGCCCTACCCGAAACCCTCCCCGAACCCGTACCCTAAGCCATTCCTTAACCCTCACCCTAACCCTCTCCCTAACCCTAAGCTACCCTTGACTGCTTCTGCCTCCAATAGATTTCCTAAGCACTAGTGTTTTAAGGAACAGGTTACAAAGAGAATCCTAATGTGATTTCTTGATAATGGGTGTGTTCCTTAACTTCTCCTAGTGTCTATACTCTTCTCCATGGCTGGACCCCCGAATAATATTCCTTTACGTGCTAAGGGGTATCTAGAGAGAGGGAGAGGTTTAATAACTACCCTCACCCTAACGCGTACCCTAACCCTAACCCCTACCCTAACACTAACGCGTACCCTAATCCTAACCCGTAGCCTAAACCGAGCCCTAACCCTAACACTAACCCTAACCCTAACCCTAACCCATACCCTACGCCCTACCCGAACCCCTCCCCGAACCCGTACCCTAAGCCGTACCCTAACCCTCACCCTAACCCTAACCCTAGCCCTAAGCTTCCCTTGACGGCTTCTGCCTCCAATAGATTTCCTAAGCACTAGTGTTTTAAGGAACAGGTTAAAAAGAGAATCCTAATGTGATTTCTTGATAATGGGTGTGTTCCTTATCTTCTCCTTGTGTCTAAACTCTTCTCCATGGCTGGACCCCCAAATAATATTCCTTTACGTGCTAAGGGGTATCTAGAGAGTGGGATAGTTTTAATAACTACCCTCACCCTAACGCGTACCCTAACCCTAACCCCTACCCTAAGCCTAAGGCGTACCCTAATCCTAACCCGTACACTAAACCGAGCCCTAACCCTAACACTAGCCCTAACCCTAACCCATACCCTACGCCCTACACGAACCCCTCCCCGAACCCGTACCCTAAGCCGTACCCTAACCCTCACCCTAACCCTAACCCTAACCCTACGCTACCCTTTACTGCTTCTGTCTCCAATAGATTTCCTAAGCACTAGTGTTTTAAGGAACAGGTTAAAAAGAGAATCCTAATGTGATTTCTTGATAATGGGTGTGTTCCTTATCTTCTCCTAGTGTCTAAACTCTTCTCCATGGCTGGACCCCCAAATAATATTCCTTTACGTGCTAAGGGGTATCTAGAGAGTGGGATAGGTTTAATAACTACCCTCACCCTAACGCGTACCCTAACCCTAACCCCTACCCTAACACTAACGCGTACCCTAATCCTAACCCGTACCCTAAACCGAGCCCTAACCCTAACACTAACCCTAACCCTAACCCTAACCCATACCCTACGCCCTACCCGATACCCTCCCCGAACCCGTACCCTAAGCCATTCCCTAACCCTCACCCTAACCCTATCCCTAACCCTAAGCTACCCTTGACTGCTTCTGCCTCCAATAGATTTCCGAAGCACTAGTGTTTTAAGGAACAGGTTACAAAGAGAATCCTAATGTGATTTCGTGATAATGGGTGTGTTCCTTATCTTCTCCTAGTGTCTATACTCTTCTCCATGGCTGGACCCCCAAATAATATTCCTTTACGTGCTAAGGGGTATCTAGAGAGAGGGAGAGGTTTAATAACTACCCTTACCCTAACGCGTACCCTAACCCTAACCCCTACCCTAACACTAACGCGTACCCTAATCCTAACCCGTACCCTAAACCGAGCCCTAACCCTAACACTAACCCTAACCCTAACCCTAACCCATACCCTACGCCCTCCCCGAACCCCTCCCCGAACCCGTACCCTAACCCTCACCCTAACCCTCACCCTAACCCTAACCCTAACCCTAAGCTTCCCTTGACTGCTTCTGCCTCCAATAGATTTCCTAAGCACTAGTGTTTTAAGGAACAGTTTAAAAAGAGAATCATATTGTGATTTCTTGATAATGGGTGTGTTCCTTATCTTCTCCTAGTGTCTAAACTGTTCTCCATGGCTGGACCCCCAAATAACATTCCTTTACGTGCTAAGGGGTATCTAGAGAGAGGAAGAGGTTTAATAACTACCCTCACCCTAACGCGTACCCTAACCCTAACCCCTACCCTAACCCTAACGCGTACCCTAATCCTAACCCGTACCCTAAACCGAGCCCTAACCCTAACAGTAGCCCTAACCCTAACCCTAACCCATACACTACGCCCTACCTGAACCCCCCCCGAACCCGTACCCTAACCCTAACCCTAACCCTAAGCTACCCTTGACTGCTTCTGCCTCCAATAGATTTCCTAAGCACTAGTGTTTTAAGGAACAGGTTAAAAAGAGAATCCTAATGTGATTTCTTGATAATGGGTGTGTTCCTTATCTTCTCCTCGTGTCTAAACTCTTCTCCATGGCTGGACCCCCAAATAATATTCCTTTACATGCTAAGGGGTATCTAGAGAATGGGATAGGTTTAATAACTACCCTCACCCTAATGCGTACCCTAACCCTAACCCCTACCCTAACCCTAACGCGTACCCTAATCCTAACCCGTACCCTAAACCGAGCCCTAACCCTAACACTAGCCCTAACCCTAACCCTAACCCATACCCTACGCCCTACCCGAACCCCTCCCCGAACCCGTACCCTAAGCCGTACCCTAACCCTCACCCTAACCCTAACCCGAACCCTAAGCTACCCTTGACTGCTTCTGCCTCCAATAGATTTCCTAAGCACTAGTGTTTTAAGGAACAGGTTAAAAAGAGAATCCTAATGTGATTTCGTGATAATGGGTGTGTTCCTTATCTTCTCCTAGTGTCTAAACCCTTCTCCATGGCTGGACCCCCAAATAATATTCCTTTACGTGCAAAGGGGTATCTAGAGAGAGGGAGAGGTTTAATAACTACCCTCACCCTAACGCGTACCCTAACCCTAACCCCTACCCTAACCCTAACGCGTACCCTAATCCTAACCCGTACCCTAAACCGAGCCCTAACCCTAACACTAACCCTAACCCTAACCCTAACCCATACCCTATGCCCTACCCGAACCCCTCCCCGAACCCGTACCCTAAGCCATACCCTAACCCTCACCCTAACCCTAACCCTAACCCTAAGCTACCCTTGACTGCTTCTGCCTCCAATAGATTTCCTAAGCACTAGTGTTTTAAGGAACAGGTTAAAAAGAGAATCCTAATGTGATTTCTTGATAATGGGTGTGTTCCTTATCTTCTCCTCGTGTCTAAACTCTTCTCCATGGCTGGACCCCCAAATAATATTCCTTTACGTGCTAAGGGGTATCTAGAGAGTGGGATAGGTTTAATAACTACCCTCACACTAATGCGTACCCTAAACCTAACCCCTACCCTAACCCTAACGCGTACCCTAATCCTAACCCGTACCCTAAACCGAGCCCTAACCCTAACACTAGCCCTAACCCTAACCCTAACCCATACCCTACGCCCTACCCGAACCCCCCCCGAACCCGTACCCTAAGCCGTACCCTAACCCTCACCCTAACCCTAACCCTAACCCTAAGCTACCCTTGACTGCTTCTGCCTCCAATAGATTTCCTAAGCAGTTGTGTTTTAAGGAACAGGTTAAAAAGAGAATCCTAATGTGATTTCTTGATAATGGGTGTGTTACTTATCTTCTCCTCGTGTCTAAACTCTTCTCCATGGCTGGACCCCCAAATAATATTCCTTTACGTGCTAAGGGGTATCTAGAGAGTGGGATAGGTTTAATAACTACCCTCACCCTAACGCGTACCCTAATCCTAACCCGTACCCTAAAACGAGCCCTAACCCTAACACTAGCCCTAACCCTAACCCTAACCCACACCCTACGCCCAACCCAAAACCCTCCCCGAACGCGACCCTAAGCCTCACCCTAACCCTCACCCTAACCCTAACCCTAGCCCTTAGCTACCCTTGACGGCTTCTGCCTCCAATAGATTTCCTAAGCACTAGTGTTTTAAGGAACAGGTTAAAAAGAGAATCCTAATGTGATTTCTTGATAATGGGTGTGTTCCTTATCTTCTCCTAGTGTCTAAACTCTTCTCCATGGCTGGACCTCCAAATAATATTCCTTTACGTGCTAAGGGGTATCTAGAGAGTGGGATAGGTTTAATAACTACCCTCACCCTAATGCGTACCCTAACCCTAACCCCTACCCTAACCCTAACGCGTACCCTAATCCTAACCCGTACCCTAAACCGAGCCCGAACCCTAACACTAACTCTAACCCTAACCCTAACCCATACCCTACGCCCTACCCGAACCCCTCCCTGAACCCGTACCCTAAACCGTACCCTAACCCTCACCCTAACCCTAACCCTAACCCTAAGCTACCCTTGACGGCTTCTGCCTCCAATAGATTTCCTAAGCACTAGTGTTTTAAGTAACAGGTTAAAAAGAGAATCCTAATGTGATTTCTTGATAATGGGTGTGTTCCTTATCTTCTCCTCGTGTCTAAACTCTTCTCCATGGCTGGACCCCCAAATAATATTCCTTTACGTGCTAAGGGGTATCTAGAGAGTGGGATAGGTTTAATAACTACCCTCACCCTAACGCGTTCCCTAACCCTAACCCCTACCCTAACCCTAACGCGTACCCTAATCCTAACCCGTACCCTAAACCGAGCCCTAACCCTAACACTAGCCCTAACCCTAACCCTAACCAATACTCTACGCCCTACCCGAACCCCTCCCCGAACCCGTACCCTAAGCCGTACCCTAACCCTCACCCTAACCCTAACCCTAACCCTAAGCTACCCTTGACTGCTTCTGCCTCCAATAGATTTCCTAAGCACTAGTGTTTTAAGGAACAGGTTAAAAAGAGAATCCTAATGTGATTTCTTGATAATGGGTGTGTTCCTTATCTTTCCTCGTGTCTAAACTCTTCTCCATGGCTGGACCCCCAAATATTCCTTTACGTGCTAAGGGGTATCTAGAGAGTGGGATAGGTTTAATAACTACCCTCACACTAATGCGTAACCTAACCCTAACCCCTACCCTAACCCTAACGCGTACCCTAATCCTAACCCGTACCCTAAACCGAGCCCTAACCCTAACACTAGCCCTAACCCTAACCCTAACCCATACCCTACGCCCTACCTGAACCCCCCCCCGAACCCGTACCCTAACCCTAACCCTAACCCTAAACTACCCTTGACTGCTTCTGCCTCCAATAGATTTCCTAAACACTAGTGTTTTAAGGAACAGGTTAAAAAGAGAATCCTAATGTGATTTCTTGATAATGGGTGTGTTCCTTATCTTCTCCTCGTGTCTAAACTCTTCTCCATGGCTGGACCCCCAAATAATATTCCTTTACGTGCTATGGGGTATCTAGAGAGTGGGATAGGTTTAATAACTACCCTCACACTAATGCGTACCCTAAACCTAACCCCTACCCTAACCCTAACGCGTAACCTAATCCTAACCCGTACCCTAAACCGAGCCCTAACCCTAACACTAGCCCTAACCCTAACCATAACCCTAAGCTACCCTTGACTGCTTCTGCCTCCAATAGATTTCCTAAGCACTAGTGTTTTAAGGAACAGGTTAAAAAGAGAATCCTAATGTGATTTCTTGATAATGGGTGTGTTCCTTATCTTCTCCTCGTGTCTAAACTCTTCTCCATGGCTGGACCCCAAATAATATTCCTTTACATGCTAAGGGGTATCTAGAGAATTCGATAGGTTTAATAACTACCCTCACCCTAACGCGTACCCTATCCCTAACCCCTACCCTAACCCTAACGCGTACCCTAATCCTAACCCGTACCCTAAACCGAGCCCTAACACTAACACTAGCCCTAACCCTAACCCTAACCCATACCCTACGCCCTACCCGAACCCCTCCCCGAACCCGTACCCTAAGCCGTACCCTAACCCTCACCCTAACCCTAACCCGAACCCTAAGCTACCCTTGACTGCTTCTGCCTCCAATAGATTTCCTAAGCACTAGTGTTTTAAGGAACAGGTTAAAAAGAGAATCCTAATGTGATTTCGTGATAATGGGTGTGTTCCTTATCTTCTCCTAGTGTCTAAACCCTTCTCCATGGCTGGACCCCCAAATAATATTCCTTTACGTGCAAAGGGGTATCTAGAGAGAGGGAGAGGTTTAATAACTACCCTCACCCTAACGCGTACCCTAACCCTAACCCCTCCCCTAACCCTAACGCGTACCCTAATCCTAACCCGTACCCTAAACCGAGCCCTAACCCTAACACTAACCCTAACCCTAACCCTAACCCATACCCTATGCCCTACCCGAACCCCTCCCCGAACCCGTACCCTAAGCCATACCCTAACCCTCACCCTAACCCTAACCCTAACCCTAAGCTACCCTTGACTGCTTCTGCCTCCAATAGATTTCCTAAGCACTAGTGTTTTAAGGAACAGGTTAAAAAGAGAATCCTAATGTGATTTCTTGATAATGGGTGTGTTCCTTATCTTCTCCTCGTGTCTAAACTCTTCTCCATGGCTGGACCCCCAAATAATATTCCTTTACGTGCTAAGGGGTATCTAGAGAGTGGGATAGGTTTAATAACTACCCTCACCCTAACGCGTACCCTAATCCTAACCCCTACCCTAACACTAACGCGTACCCTAATCCTAACCCGTACCCTAAACCGAGCCCTAACCCTAACACTAGCCCTAACCCTAACCCTAACCCATACCCTACGCCCTACCCGAACCGCCCCCGAACCCGTACCCTAAGCCGTACCCTAACCCTCACCCTAACCCTAACCCTAACCCTAAGCTACCCTTGACTGCTTCTGCCTCCAATAGATTTCCTAAGCAGTTGTGTTTTAAGGAACAGGTTAAAAAGAGAATCCTAATGTGATTTCTTGATAATGGGTGTGTTACTTATCTTCTCCTCGTGTCTAAACTCTTCTCCATGGCTGGACCCCCAAATAATATTCCTTTACGTGCTAAGGGGTATCTAGAGAGTGGGATAGGTTTAATAACTACCCTCACCCTAACGCGTACCCTAATCCTAACCCGTACCCTAAAACGAGCCCTAACCCTAACACTAGCCCTAACCCTAACCCTAACCCATACCCTACGCCCAACCCAAAACCCTCCCCGAACGCGACCCTAAGCCTTACCCTAACCCTCACCCTAACCCTAACCCTAGCCCTTAGCTACCCTTGACGGCTTCTGCCTCCAATAGATTTCCTAAGCACTAGTGTTTTAAGGAACAGGTTAAAAAGAGAATCCTAATGTGATTTCTTGATAATGGGTGTGTTCCTTATCTTCTCCTAGTGTCTAAACTCTTCTCCATGGCTGGACCTCCAAATAATATTCCTTTACGTGCTAAGGGGTATCTAGAGAGTGGGATAGGTTTAATAACTACCCTCACCCTAATGCGTACCCTAACCCTAACCCCTACCCTAACCCTAACGCGTACCCTAATCCTAACCCGTAGCCTAAACCGAGCCCTAAACCTAACACTAGCCCTAACCCTAACCCTAACCCATACCCTACGCCCTACCCGAACCCCTCCCCGAACCCGTACCCTAAGCCGTACCCTAACCCTCACCCTAACCCTAACCCTAGCCCTAAGCTACCCTTGACGGCTTCTGCCTCCAATAGATTTCCTAAGCACTAGTGTTTTAAGGAACAGGTTAAAAAGAGAATCCTAATGTGATTTCGTGATAATGGGTGTGTTCCTTATCTTCTCCTAGTGTCTAAACTCTTCTCCATGGCTGAACACCCAAATAATATTCCTTTACGTGCTAATGGGTATCTAGAGAGTGGGATAGGTTTAATAAATAACCTCACCCTATCGCGTACCCTAACCCTAACCCCTACCCTAACACTAACGCGTACCCTAATCCTAACCCATACCCTAAACCGAGCCCTAACCCTAACACTAACCCTAACCCTAACCCTAACCCATACCCTACGCCCTACCCGAAACCCTCCCCGAACCCGTACCCTAAGCCATTCCCTAACCCTCACCCTAACCCTCTCCCTAACCCTAAGCTACCCTTGACTGCTTCTGCCTCCAATAGATTTCCTAAGCACTAGTGTTTTAAGGAACAGGTTACAAAGAGAATCCTAATGTGATTTCTTGATAATGGGTGTGTTCCTTAACTTCTCCTAGTGTCTATACTCTTCTCCATGGCTGGACCCCCGAATAATATTCCTTTACGTGCTAAGGGGTATCTAGAGAGAGGGAGAGGTTTAATAACTACCCTCACCCTAACGCGTACCCTAACCCTAACCCCTACCCTAACACTAACGCGTACCCTAATCCTAACCCGTAGCCTAAACCGAGCCCTAACCCTAACACTAACCCTACCCCTAACCCTAACCCATACCCTACGCCCTACCCGAACCCCTCCCCGAACCCGTACCCTAAGCCGTACCCTAACCCTCACCCTAACCCTAACCCTAGCCCTAAGCTTCCCTTGACGGCTTCTGCCTCCAATAGATTTCCTAAGCACTAGTGTTTTAAGGAACAGGTTAAAAAGAGAATCCTAATGTGATTTCTTGATAATGGGTGTGTTCCTTATCTTCTCCTTGTGTCTAAACTCTTCTCCATGGCTGGACCCCCAAATAATATTCCTTTACGTGCTAAGGGGTATCTAGAGAGTGGGATAGTTTTAATAACTACCCTCACCCTAACGCGTACCCTAACCCTAACCCCTACCCTAAGCCTAAGGCGTACCCTAATCCTAACCCGTACACTAAACCGAGCCCTAACCCTAACACTAGCCCTAACCCTAACCCATACCCTACGCCCTACACGAACCCCTCCCCGAACCCGTACCCTAAGCCGTACCCTAACCCTCACCCTAACCCTAACCCTAACCCTACGCTACCCTTTACTGCTTCTGTCTCCAATAGATTTCCTAAGCACTAGTGTTTTAAGGAACAGGTTAAAAAGAGAATCCTAATGTGATTTCTTGATAATGGGTGTGTTCCTTATCTTCTCCTAGTGTCTAAACTCTTCTCCATGGCTGGACCCCCAAATAATATTCCTTTACGTGCTAAGGGGTATCTAGAGAGTGGGATAGGTTTAATAACTAACCTCACCCTAATGCGTACCCTAACCCTAACCCCTACCCTAACACTAACGCGTACCCTAATCCTAACCCGTACCCTAAACCGAGCCCTAACCCTAACACTAACCCTAACCCTAACCCTAACCCATACCCTACGCCCTACCCGAAACCCTCCCCGAACCCGTACCCTAAGCCATTCCCTAACCCTCACCCTAACCCTATCCCTAACCCTAAGCTACCCTTGACTGCTTCTGCCTCCAATAGATTTCCGAAGCACTAGTGTTTTAAGGAACAGGTTACAAAGAGAATCCTAATGTGATTTCGTGATAATGGGTGTGTTCCTTATCTTCTCCTAGTGTCTATACTCTTCTCCATGGCTGGACCCCCAAATAATATTCCTTTACGTGCTAAGGGGTATCTAGAGAGAGGGAGAGGTTTAATAACTACCCTTACCCTAACGCGTACCCTAACCCTAACCCCTACCCTAACACTAACGCGTACCCTAATCCTAACCCGTACCCTAAACCGAGCCCTAACCCTAACACTAACCCTAACCCTAACCCTAACCCATACCCTACGCCCTCCCCGAACCCCTCCCCGAACCCGTACCCTAACCCTCACCCTAACCCTCACCCTAACCCTAACCCTAACCCTAAGCTTCCCTTGACTGCTTCTGCCTCCAATAGATTTCCTAAGCACTAGTGTTTTAAGGAACAGTTTAAAAAGAGAATCATATTGTGATTTCTTGATAATGGGTGTGTTCCTTATCTTCTCCTAGTGTCTAAACTGTTCTCCATGGCTGGACCCCCAAATAACATTCCTTTACGTGCTAAGGGGTATCTAGAGAGAGGAAGAGGTTTAATAACTACCCTCACCCTAACGCGTACCCTAACCCTAACCCCTACCCTAACCCTAACGCGTACCCTAATCCTAACCCGTACCCTAAACCGAGCCCTAACCCTAACACTAGCCCTAACCCTAACCCTAACCCATACACTACGCCCTACCTGAACCCCCCCCGAACCCGTACCCTAACCCTAACCCTAACCCTAAGCTACCCTTGACTGCTTCTGCCTCCAATAGATTTCCTAAGCACTAGTGTTTTAAGGAACAGGTTAAAAAGAGAATCCTAATGTGATTTCTTGATAATGGGTGTGTTCCTTATCTTCTCCTCGTGTCTAAACTCTTCTCCATGGCTGGACCCCCAAATAATATTCCTTTACATGCTAAGGGGTATCTAGAGAATGGGATAGGTTTAATAACTACCCTCACCCTAATGCGTACCCTAACCCTAACCCCTACCCTAACCCTAACGCGTACCCTAATCCTAACCCGTACCCTAAACCGAGCCCTAACCCTAACACTAGCCCTAACCCTAACCCTAACCCATACCCTACGCCCTACCCGAACCCCTCCCCGAACCCGTACCCTAAGCCGTACCCTAACCCTCACCCTAACCCTAACCCGAACCCTAAGCTACCCTTGACTGCTTCTGCCTCCAATAGATTTCCTAAGCACTAGTGTTTTAAGGAACAGGTTAAAAAGAGAATCCTAATGTGATTTCGTGATAATGGGTGTGTTCCTTATCTTCTCCTAGTGTCTCAACCCTTCTCCATGGCTGGACCCCCAAATAATATTCCTTTACGTGCAAAGGGGTATCTAGAGAGAGGGAGAGGTTTAATAACTACCCTCACCCTAACGCGTACCCTAACCCTAACCCCTACCCTAACCCTAACGCGTACCCTAATCCTAACCCGTACCCTAAACCGAGCCCTAACCCTAACACTAACCCTAACCCTAACCCTAACCCATACCCTATGCCCTACCCGAACCCCTCCCCGAACCCGTACCCTAAGCCATACCCTAACCCTCACCCTAACCCTAACCCTAACCCTAAGCTACCCTTGACTGCTTCTGCCTCCAATAGATTTCCTAAGCACTAGTGTTTTAAGGAACAGGTTAAAAAGAGAATCCTAATGTGATTTCTTGATAATGGGTGTGTTCCTTATCTTCTCCTCGTGTCTAAACTCTTCTCCATGGCTGGACCCCCAAATAATATTCCTTTACGTGCTAAGGGGTATCTAGAGAGTGGGATAGGTTTAATAACTACCCTCACACTAATGCGTACCCTAAACCTAACCCCTACCCTAACCCTAACGCGTACCCTAATCCTAACCCGTACCCTAAACCGAGCCCTAACCCTAACACTAGCCCTAACCCTAACCCTAACCCATACCCTACGCCCTACCCGAACCCCCCCCGAACCCGTACCCTAAGCCGTACCCTAACCCTCACCCTAACCCTAACCCTAACCCTAAGCTACCCTTGACTGCTTCTGCCTCCAATAGATTTCCTAAGCAGTTGTGTTTTAAGGAACAGGTTAAAAAGAGAATCCTAATGTGATTTCTTGATAATGGGTGTGTTACTTATCTTCTCCTCGTGTCTAAACTCTTCTCCATGGCTGGACCCCCAAATAATATTCCTTTACGTGCTAAGGGGTATCTAGAGAGTGGGATAGGTTTAATAACTACCCTCACCCTAACGCGTACCCTAATCCTAACCCGTACCCTAAAACGAGCCCTAACCCTAACACTAGCCCTAACCCTAACCCTAACCCACACCCTACGCCCAACCCAAAACCCTCCCCGAACGCGACCCTAAGCCTCACCCTAACCCTCACCCTAACCCTAACCCTAGCCCTTAGCTACCCTTGACGGCTTCTGCCTCCAATAGATTTCCTAAGCACTAGTGTTTTAAGGAACAGGTTAAAAAGAGAATCCTAATGTGATTTCTTGATAATGGGTGTGTTCCTTATCTTCTCCTAGTGTCTAAACTCTTCTCCATGGCTGGACCTCCAAATAATATTCCTTTACGTGCTAAGGGGTATCTAGAGAGTGGGATAGGTTTAATAACTACCCTCACCCTAATGCGTACCCTAACCCTAACCCCTACCCTAACCCTAACGCGTACCCTAATCCTAACCCGTAGCCTAAACCGAGCCCTAACCCTAACACTAGCCCTAACCCTAACCCTAACCCATACCCTACGCCCTACCCGAACCCCTCCCCGAACCCGTACCCTAAGCCGTACCCTAACCCTCACCCTAACCCTAACCCTAGCCCTAAGCTACCCTTGACGGCTTCTGCCTCCAATAGATTTCCTAAGCACTAGTGTTTTAAGGAACAGGTTAAAAAGAGAATCCTAATGTGATTTCGTGATAATGGGTGTGTTCCTTATCTTCTCCTAGTGTCTAAACTCTTCTCCATGGCTGAACACCCAAATAATATTCCTTTACGTGCTAATGGGTATCTAGAGAGTGGGATAGGTTTAATAACTAACCTCACCCTATCGCGTACCCTAACCCTAACCCCTACCCTAACACTAACGCGTACCCTAATCCTAACCCATACCCTAAACCGAGCCCTAACCCTAACACTAACGCTAACCCTAACCCTAACCCATACCCTACGCCCTACCCGAAACCCTCCCCGAACCCGTACCCTAAGCCATTCCCTAACCCTCACCCTAACCCTATCCCTAACCCTAAGCTACCCTTGACTTCTTCTGCCTCCAATAGATTTCCTAAGCACTAGTGTTTTAAGGAACAGGTTACAAAGAGAATCCTAATGTGATTTCTTGATAATGGGTGTGTTCCTTATCTTCTCCTAGTGTCTATACTCTTCTCCATGGCTGGACCCCCGAATAATATTCCTTTACGTGCTAAGGGGTATCTAGAGAGAGGGAGAGGTTTAATAACTACCCTCACCCTAACGCGTACCCTAACCCTAACCCCTACCCTAACACTAACGCGTACCCTAATCCTAACCCGTAGCCTAAACCGAGCCCTAACCCTAACACTAACCCTAACCCTAACCCTAACCCATACCCTACGCCCTACCTGAACCCCCCCCGAACCCGTACCCTAACCCTAACCCTAACCCTATGCTACCCTTGACTGCTTCTGCCTCCAATAGATTTCCTAAGCACTAGTGTTTTAAGGAACAGGTTAAAAAGAGAATCCTAATGTGATTTCTTGATAATGGGTGTGTTCCTTATCTTCTCCTCGTGTCTAAACTCTTCTCCATGGCTGGACCCCCAAATAATATTCCTTTACATGCTAAGGGGTATCTAGAGAATGGGATAGGTTTAATAACTACCCTCACCCTAATGCGTACCCTAACCCTAACCCCTACCCTAACCCTAACGCGTACCCTAATCCTAACCCGTACCCTAAACCGAGCCCTAACCCTAACACTAGCCCTAACCCTAACCCTAACCCATACCCTACGCCCTACCCGAACCCCTCCCCGAACCCGTACCCTAAGCCGTACCCTAACCCTCACTCTAACCCTAACCCTAACCCTAAGCTACCCTTGACTGCTTCTGCCTCCAATAGATTTCCTAAGCAGTTGTGTTTTAAGGAACAGGTTAAAAAGAGAATCCTAATGTGATTTCTTGATAATGGGTGTGTTACTTATCTTCTCCTCGTGTCTAAACTCTTCTCCATGGCTGGACCCCCAAATAATATTCCTTTACGTGCTAAGGGGTATCTAGAGAGTGGGATAGGTTTAATAACTACCCTCACCCTAACGCGTACCCTAACCCTAACCCCTCCCCTAACCCTAACGCGTACCCTAATCCTAACCCGTACCCTAAAACGAGCCCTAACCCTAACACTAGCCCTAACCCTAACCCTAACCCATACCCTACGCCCTACCCAAAACCCTCCCCGAACGCGACCCTAAGCCGTACCCTAACCCTCACCCTAACCCTAACCCTAGCCCTTAGCTACCCTTGACGGCTTCTGCCTCCAATAGATTTCCTAAGCACTAGTGTTTTAAGGAACAGGTTAAAAAGAGAATCCTAATGTGATTTCTTGATAATGGGTGTGTTCCTTATCTTCTCCTAGTGTCTAAACTCTTCTCCATGGCTGGACCCCCAAATAATATTCCTTTACGTGCTAAGGGGTATCTAGAGAGTGGGATAGGTTTAATAACTACCCTCACCCTAATGCGTACCCTAACCCTAACCCCTACCCTAACCCTAACGCGTACCCTAATCCTAACCCGTAGCCTAAACCGGGCCCTAACCCTAACACTAGCCCTAACCCTAACCCTAACCCATACCCTACGCCCTACCCGAACCCCTCCCCGAACCCGTACGCTAAGCCGTACCCTAACCCTCACCCTAACCCTAACCCTAGCCCTAAGCTACCCTTGACGGCTTCTGCCTCCAATAGATTTCCTAAGCACTAGTGTTTTAAGGAACAGGTTAAAAAGAGAATCCTAATGTGATTTCGTGATAATGGGTGTGTTCCTTATTTTCTCCTAGTGTCTAAACTCTTCTCCATGGCTGGACACCCAAATAATATTCCTTTACGTGCTAATGGGTATCTAGAGAGTGGGATAGGTTTAATAAAGAACCTCACCCTATCGCGTACCCTAACCCTAACCCCTACCCTAACACTAACGCGTACCCTAATCCTAACCCATACCCTAAACCGAGCCCTAACCCTAACACTAACCCTAACCCTAACCCTAACCCATACCCTACGCCCTACCCGAAACCCTCCCCGAACCCGTACCCTAAGCCATTCCCTAACCCTCACCCTAACCCTATCCCTAACCCTAAGCTACCCTTGACTGCTTCTGCCTCCAATAGATTTCCTAAGCACTAGTGTTTTAAGGAACAGGTTACAAAGAGAATCCTAATGTGATTTCTTGATAATGGGTGTGTTCCTTATCTTCTCCTAGTGTCTATACTCTTCTCCATGGCTGGACCCCCGAATAATATTCCTTTACGTGCTAAGGGGTATCTAGAGAGAGGGAGAGGTTTAATAACTACCCTCACCCTAACGCGTACCCTAACCCTAACCCCTACCCTAACACTAACGCGTACCCTAATCCTAACCCGTACCCTAAACCGAGCCCTAACCCTAACACTAACCCTAACCCTAACCCTAACCCATACCCTACGCCCTACCCGAAACCCTCCCCGAACCCGTACCCTAAGCCATTCCCTAACCCTCACCCTAAACCTAACCCTAGCCCTAAGCTACCCTTGACGGCTTCTGCCTCCAATAGATTTCCTAAGCACTAGTGTTTTAAGGAACAGGTTAAAAAGAGAATCCTAATGTGATTTCGTGATAATGGGTGTGTTCCTTATCTTCTCCTAGTGTCTAAACTCTTCTCCATGGCTGGACCCCCAAATAATATTCCTTTACGTGCTAAGGCGTATCTAGAGAGTGGGATAGGTTTAATAACTACCCTCACCCTAATGCGTACCCTAACCCTAACCTCTACCCTAACTCTAACGCGTACCCTAATCCTAACCCGTAGCCTAAACCGAGCACTAACCCTAACACTAGCCCTAACCTTAACCCTAACCCATACCCTACGCCCTACACGAACCCCTCCCCGAAACCGTACCCTAAGCCATACCCTAAACTTCACCCTAACCCTAACCCTAACCCTAAGCTACCCTTGACTGCTTTTGCCTCCAATAGATTTCCTAAGCACTAGTGTTTTAAGGAACAGGTTAAAAAGAGAATCCTAATGTGATTTCGTGATAATGGGTGTGTTCCTTACCTTCTCCTAGTGTCTAAACTCTTCTCCATGGCTGGACCCCCAAATAATATTCCTTTACGTGCTAAGGGGTATCTAGAGAGTGGGATAGGTTTAATAACTAACCTCACCCTATCGCGTACCCTAACCCTAACCCCTACCCTAACACTAACGCGTACCCTAATCCTAACCCGTACCCTAAACCGAGCCCTAACCCTAACACTAGCCCTAACCCTAACCCTAACCCATACCCTACGCCCTACCTGAACCCCCCCCGAACCCGTACCCTAACCCTAACCCTAACCCTAAGCTACCCTTGACTGCTTCTGCCTCCAATAGATTTCCTAAGCACTAGTGTTTTAAGGAACAGGTTAAAAAGAGAATCCTAATGTGATTTCTTGATAATGGGTGTGTTCCTTATCTTCTCCTCGTGTCTAAACTCTTCTCCATGGCTGGACCCCCAAATAATATTCCTTTACATGCTAAGGGGTATCTAGAGAATGGGATAGGTTTAATAACTACCCTCACCCTAATGCGTACCCTAACCCTAACCCCTACCCTAACCCTAACGCGTACCCTAATCCTAACCCGTACCCTAAACCGAGCCCTAAGCCTAACACTAGCCCTAACCCTAACCCTAACCCATACCCTACGCCCTACCCGAACCCCTCCCCGAACCCGTACCCTAAGCCGTACCCTAACCCTCACCCTAACCCTAACCCGAACCCTAAGCTACCCTTGACTGCTTCTGCCTCCAATAGATTTCCTAAGCACTAGTGTTTTAAGGAACAGGTTAAAAAGAGAATCCTAATGTGATTTCGTGATAATGGGTGTGTTCCTTATCTTCTCCTAGTGTCTAAACCCTTCTCCATGGCTGGACCCCCAAATAATATTCCTTTACGTGCAAAGGGGTATCTAGAGAGAGGGAGAGGTTTAATAACTACCCTCACCCTAACGCGTACCCTAACCCTAACCCCTACCCTAACCCTAACGCGTACCCTAATCCTAACCCGTACCCTAAACCGAGCCCTAACCCTAACACTAACCCTAACCCTAACCCTAACCCATACCCTATGCCCTACCCAAACCCCTCCCCGAACCCGTACCCTAAGCCATACCCTAACCCTCACCCTAACCCTAACCCTAACCCTAAGCTACCCTTGACTGCTTCTGCCTCCAATAGATTTCCTAAGCACTAGTGTTTTAAGGAACAGGTTAAAAAGAGAATCCTAATGTGATTTCTTGATAATGGGTGTGTTCCTTATCTTCTCCTCGTGTCTAAACTCTTCTCCATGGCTGGACCCCCAAATAATATTCCTTTACGTGCTAAGGGGTATCTAGAGAGTGGGATAGGTTTAATAACTACCCTCACACTAATGCGTACCCTAAACCTAACCCCTACCCTAACCCTAACGCGTACCCTAATCCTAACCCGTAACCTAAACCGAGCCCTAACCCTAACACTAGCCCTAACCCTAACCCTAACCCATACCCTACGCCCTACCCGAACCCCCCCCGAACCCGTACCCTAAGCCGTACCCTAACCCTCACCCTAACCCTAACCCTAACCCTAAGCTACCCTTGACTGCTTCTGCCTCCAATAGATTTCCTAAGCACTAGTGTTTTAAGGAACAGGTTAAAAAGAGAATCCTAATGTGATTTCGTGATAATGGGTGTGTTCCTTATTTCTCCTAGTGTCTAAACCCTTCTCCATGGCTGGACCCCCAAATAATATTCCTTTACGTGCTAAGGGGTATCTAGAGAGAGGGAGAGGTTTAATAACTAACCTCACCCTAACGCGTACCCTAACCCTAACCCCTACCCTAAAACTAACGCGTACCCTAATCCTAACCCGTACCCTAAACCGAGCCCTAACCCTAACACTAACCCCAACCCTTACCCTAACCCATACCCTACGCCCTCCCCGAACCCGTACCCTAAGCCGTACCCTAACCCTCACTCTAACCCTAACCCTAACCCTAAGCTACCCTTGACTGCTTCTGCCTCCAATAGATTTCCTAAGCAGTTGTGTTTTAAGGAACAGGTTAAAAAGAGAATCCTAATGTGATTTCTTGATAATGGGTGTGTTACTTATCTTCTCCTCGTGTCTAAACTCTTCTCCATGGCTGGACCCCCAAATAATATTCCTTTACGTGCTAAGGGGTATCTAGAGCGTGGGATAGGTTTAATAACTACCCTCACCCTAACGCGTACCCTAACCCTAACCCCTCCCCTAACCCTAACGTGTACCCTAATCCTAACCCGTACCCTAAAACGAGCCCTAACCCTAACACTAGCCCTAACCCTAACCCTAACCCATACCCTACGCCCTACCCAAAACCCTCCCCGAACGCGACCCTAAGCCGTACCCTAACCCTCACCCTAACCCTAACCCTAGCCCTTAGCTACCCTTGACGGCTTCTGCCTCCAATAGATTTCCTAAGCACTAGTGTTTTAAGGAACAGGTTAAAAAGAGAATCCTAATGTGATTTCTTGATAATGGGTGTGTTCCTTATCTTCTCCTAGTGTCTAAACTCTTCTCCATGGCTGGACCCCCAAATAATATTCCTTTACGTGCTAAGGGGTATCTAGAGAGTGGGATAGGTTTAATAACTACCCTCACCCTAATGCGTACCCTAACCCTAACCCCTACCCTAACCCTAACGCGTACCCTAATCCTAACCCGTAGCCTAAACCGAGCCCTAACCCTAACACTAGCCCTAACCCTAACCCTAACCCATACCCTACGCCCTACCCGAACCCCTCCCCGAACCCGTACGCTAAGCCGTACCCTAACCCTCACCCTAACCCTAACCCTAGCCCTAAGCTACCCTTGACTGCTTCTGCCTCCAATAGATTTCCTAAGCACTAGTGTTTTAAGGAACAGGTTAAAAAGAGAATCCTAATGTGATTTCGTGATAATGGGTGTGTTCCTTATCTTCTCCTAGTGTCTAAACTCTTCTCCATGGCTGGACACCCAAATAATATTCCTTTACGTGCTAATGGGTATCTAGAGAGTGGGATAGGTTTAATAACTAACCTCACCCTATCGCGTACCCTAACCCTAACCGCTACCCTAACACTAACGCGTACCCTAATCCTAACCCATACCCTAAACCGAGCCCTAACCCTAACACTAACCCTAACCCTAACCCTAACCCATACCCTACGCCCTACCCGAAACCCTCCCCGAACCCGTACCCTAAGCCATTCCCTAACCCTCACCCTAACCCTATCCCTAACCCTAAGCTACCCTTGACTGCTTCTGCCTCCAATAGATTTCCTAAGCACTAGTGTTTTAAGGAACAGGTTACAAAGAGAATCCTAATGTGATTTCTTGATAATGGGTGTGTTCCTTATCTTCTCCTAGTGTCTATACTCTTCTCCATGGCTGGACCCCCGAATAATATTCCTTTACGTGCTAAGGGGTATCTAGAGAGAGGGAGAGGTTTAATAACTACCCTCACCCTAACGCGTACCCTAACCCTAACCCCTACCCTAACACTAACGCGTAACCTAATCCTAACCCGTACCCTAAACCGAGCCCTAACCCTAACACTAACCCTAACCCTAACCCTAACCCATACCCTACGCCCTACCCGAAACCCTCCCCGAACCCGTACCCTAAGCCATTCCCTAACCCTCACCCTAACCCTATTCCTAACCCTAAGCTACCCTTGACTGCTTCTGCCTCCAATAGATTTCCTAAGCACTAGTGTTTTAAGGAACAGGTTACAAAGAGAATCCTAATGTGATTTCTTGATAATGGGTGTGTTCCTTATCTTCTCCTAGTGTCTAAACTCTTCTCCATGGCTGGACCCCCAAATAATATTCCTTTACGTGCTAAGGGGTATCTAGAGAGTGGGATAGGTTTAATAACTAACCTCACCCTAATGCGTACCCTAACCCTAACCCCTCCCCTAACACTAACGCGTACCCTAATCCTAACCCGTACCCTAAACCGAGCCCTAACCCTAACACTAACCCTAACCCTAACCCTAACCCATACCCTACGCCCTACCCGAACCCCTCCCCGAACCCGTACCCTAAGCCGTACCCTAACCCTCACCCTAACCCTAACCCTAGCCCTAAGCTACCCTTGACGGCTTCTGCCTCCAATAGATTCCCTAAGCACTAGTGTTTTAAGGAACAGGTTAAAAAGAGAATCCTAATGTGATTTCGTGATAATGGGTGTGTTCCTTATCTTCTCCTAGTGTCTAAACTCTTCTCCATGGCTGGACCCCCAAATAATATTCCTTTACGTGCTAAGGGGTATCTAGAGAGTGGGATAGGTTTAATAACTACCCTCACCCTAATGCGTACCCTAACCCTAACCTCTACCCTAACTCTAACGCGTACCCTAATCCTAATCCGTAGCCTAAACCGAGCCCTAACCCTAACACTAGCCCTAACCTTAACCCTAACCCATACCCTACGCCCTACCCGAACCCCTCCCCGAAACCGTACCCTAAGCCGTACCCTAAACTTCACCCTAACCCTAACCCTAACCCTAAGCTACCCTTGACTGCTTTTGCCTCCAATAGATTTCCTAAGCACTAGTGTTTTAAGGAACAGGTTAAAAAGAGAATCCTAATGTGATTTCGTGATAATGGGTGTGTTCCTTACCTTCTCCTAGTGTCTAAACTCTTCTCCATGGCTGGACCCCCAAATAATATTCCTTTACGTGCTAAGGGGTATCTAGAGAGTGGGACAGGTTTAATAACTAACCTCACCCTATCGCGTACCCTAACCCTAACCCCTACCCTAACACTAACGCGTACCCTAATCCTAACCCGTACCCTAAACCGAGCCCTAACCCTAACACTAACCACAACCCTAACCCTAACCCATACCCTACGCCCTACCCGAACCCCTCCCCGAACCCGTACCCTAAGCCGTACGCTAACCCTCACCCTAACCCTAACCCTAGCCCTAAGCTACCCTTGACGGCTTCTGCCTCCAATAGATTTCCTAAGCACTAGTGTTTTAAGGAACAGGTTAAAAAGAGAGTCCTAATGTGATTTCGTGATAATGGGTGTGTTCCTTATCTACTCCTAGTGTCTATACTCTTCTCCATGGCTGGACCCCCAAATAATATTCCTTTACGTGCTAAGGGGTATCTAGAGAGAGGGAGAGGTTTAATAACTACCCTTACCCTAACGCGTACCCTAACCCTAACCCCTACCCTAACACTAACGCGTACCCTAATCCTAACCCGTACCCTAAACCGAGCCCTAACCCTAACACTAACCCTAACCCTAACCCTAACCCATACCCTACGCCCTCCCCGAACCCCTTCCCGAACCCGTACCCTAACCCTCATCCTAACCCTCATCCTAACCCTATCCCTAACCCTAAGCTACCCTTGACTGCTTCTGCCTCCAATAGATTTCCTAAGCACTAGTGTTTTAAGGAACAGTTTAAAAAGAGAATCATATTGTGATTTCTTGATAATGGGTGTGTTCCTTATCTTCTCCTAGTGTCTAAACTGTTCTCCATGGCTGGACCCCCAAATAACATTCCTTTACGTGCTAAGGGGTATCTAGAGAGAGGGAGAGGTTTAATAACTACCCTCACCCTAACGCGTACCCTAACCCTAACCCGTACCCTAAACCGAGCCCTAACCCTAACACTAACCCTAACCCTAACCCTAACCCATACCCTACGCCCTACCCGAACCCCTCCCCGAACCCGTACCCTAAGCCATTCCCTAACCCTCACCCTAACCCTATCCCTAACCCTAAGCTACCCTTGACTGCTTCTGCCTCCAATAGATTTCCTAAGCACTAGTGTTTTAAGGAACAGGTTAAAAAGAGAATCGTAATGTGATTTCGTGATAATGGGTGTGTTCCTTATCTTCTCCTAGTGTCTAAACTCTTCTCCATGGCTGGACCCCCAAATAATATTCCTTTACGTGCTAAGGGGTATCTAGAGAGAGGGAGAGGTTTAATAACTACCCTCACCCTAACGCGTACCCTAACCCTAACCCCTACCCTAACCCTAACACGTACCCTAATCCTAACCCGTACCCTAAACCGAGCTCTAACCGAAACACTAACCCTAACCCTAACCCTAACCCATACCCTACGCCCTACCCGAACCCCTCCCCGAACCCGTACCCTAAGCCGCACCGTAACACTCACCCTAACCCTAACCCGAACCCTAAGCTACCCTTGACTGCTTCTGCCTCCAATAGATTTCCTAAGCACTAGTGTTTTAAGGAACAGGTTACAAAGAGAATCCTAATGTGATTTCGTGATAATGGGTGTGTTCCTTACCTTCTCCTAGTGTCTAAACTCTTCTCCATGGCTGGACCCCCAAATAATATTCCTTTACGTGCTAAGGGGTATCTAGAGAGTGGGATAGGTTTAATAACTAACCTCACCCTATCGCGTACCCTAACCCTAACCCCTACCCTAACACTAACGCGTACCCTAATCCTAACCCGTACCCTAAACCGAGCCCTAACCCTAACCCTAACCCTACGCTACCCTTGACTGCTTCTGCCTCCAATAGATTTCCTAAGCACTAGTGTTTTAAGGAACAGTTTAAAAAGACAATCATATTGTGATTTCTTGATAATGGGTGTGTTCCTTATCTTCTCCTCGTGTCTAAACTCTTCTCCATGGCTGGACCCCCAAATAATATTCCTTTACGTGCTGAGGGGTATCTAGAGAGTGGGATAGGTTTAATAACTACCCTCACCCTTACGCGTTCCCTAACCCTAACCCCTACCCTAACCCTAACTCGTACGCTAATCCTAACCCGTACCCTAAACCGAGCCCTAACCCTAACACTAACCCTAACCCTAACCCTAACCCATACCCTACGCCCTACCCGAACCCCTCCCCGAACCCGTACCCTAAGCCGTACCCTAACCCTCACCCTAACCCTAACCCTAACCCTAAGCTACCCTTGACTGCTTCTGCCTCCAATAGATTTCCTAAGCACTAGTGTTTTAAGGAACAGGTTAAAAAGAGAATCCTAATGTGATTTCTTGATAATGGGTGTGTTCCTTACCTTCTCCTAGTGTCTAAACTCTTCTCCATGGCTGGACCCCCAAAAAATATTCCTTTACGTGCTAAGGGGTATCTAGAGAGTGGGATAGGTTTAATAACTAACCTCACCCTATCGCGTACCCTAACCCTAACCCCTACCCTAACACTAACGCATACCCTAATCCTAACCCGTACCCTAAACCGAGCCCTAACCCTAACACTAACCACAACCCTAACCCTAACCCATACCCTACGCCCTACCCGAAACCCTCCCCGAACCCGTACCCTAAGCCGTACGCTAACCCTCACCCTAACCCTAACCCTAGCCCTAAGCTACCCTTGACTGCTTCTGCCTCCAATAGATTTCCTAAGCACTAGTGTTTTAAGGAACAGGTTAAAAAGAGAATCCTAATGTGATTTCGTGATAATGGGTGTGTTCCTTATCTTCTCCTAGTGTCTATACTCTTCTCCATGGCTGGACCCCCAAATAATATTCCTTTACGTGCTAAGGGGTATCTAGAGAGAGGGAGAGGTTTAATAACTACCCTTACCCTAACGCGTACCCTAACCCTAACCCCTACCCTAACACTAACGCGTACCCTAATCCTAACCCGTACCCTAAACCGAGCCCTAACCCTAACATTAACCCTAACCCTAACCCTAACCCATACCCTACGCCCTCCCCGAAACCCTCCCCGAACCCGTACCCTAACCCTCACCCTAACCCTCACCCTAACCCTATCCCTAACCCTAAGCTACCCTTGACTGCTTCTGCCTCCAATAGATTTCCTAAGCACTAGTGTTTTAAGGAACAGGTTAAAAAGAGAATCCTAATGTGATTTCGTGATAATGGGTGTGTTCCTTATCTTCTCCTAGTGTCTAAACTCTTCTCCATGGCTGGACCCCCAAATAATATTCCTTTACGTGCTAAGGGGTATCTAGAGAGAGGGAGAGGTTTAATAACTACCCTCACCCTAACGCGTACCCTAACCCTAACCCCTACCCTAACCCTAACACGTACCCTAATCCTAACCCGTACCCTAAACCGAGCACTAACCGTAACACTAACCCTAACCCTAACCCTAACCCATACCCTACGCCCTACCCGAACCCCTCCCCGAACCCGTACCCTAAGCCGTACCGTAACACTCACCCTAACCCTAACCCTAACTCTAAGCTACCCTTGACTGCTTCTGCCTCCAATAGATTTCCTAAGCACTAGTGTTTTAAGGAACAGTTTAAAAAGAGAATCCTAATGTGATTTCTTGATAATGGGTGTGTTCCTTATCTTCTCCTCGTGTCTAAACTCTTCTCCATGGCTGGACACCCAAATAATATTCCTTTACGTGCTAAGGGGTATCTAGAGAGTGGGATAGGTTTAATAACTAACCTCACCCTATCGCGTACCCTAACCCTAACCCCTACCCTAACACTAACGCGTACCCTAATCCTAACCCGTATCCTAAACCGAGCCCTAAGCCTAACACTAACCCTAACCCTAACGCTAACCCATACCCTACGCCCTACCCGAACCCCTCCCCGAACCCGTACCCTAAGCCGTACCCTAACCCTCACCCTAACCCTAACCCTAACCCTAAGCTACCCTTGACTGCTTCTGCCTCCAATAGATTTCCTAAGCACTAGTGTTTTAAGGAACAGTTTAAAAAGACAATCATATTGTGATTTCTTGATAATGGGTGTGTTCCTTATCTTCTCCTAGTGTGTAAACTCTTCTCCATGGCTGGACCCCCAAATAATATTCCTTTACATGTTAAGGGGTATCTAGAGAGTGGGATAGGTTTAATAACTACCCTCACCCTAAAGCGTACCCTATCCCTAACCCCTACCCTAACCCTAACGTGTACCCTAATCCTAACCCGTACTCTAAACCGAGCCCTAAACCTAACACTTACCCTAACCCTAACCCTAACCCATACCCTACTCCCTACCCGAACCCCTCCCCGAACCCGTACCCTAAGCCGTACCCTAACCCTCACCCTACCCCTAACCCTAGCCCTAAGCTACCCTTGACTGCTTCTGCCTCCAATAGATTTCCTAAGCACTAGTGTTTTAAGGAACAGGTTAAAAAGAGAATCCTAATGTGATTTCATGATAATGGGTGTGGTCCTTATCTTCTCCTCGTGTCTAAACTCTTCTCCATGGCTGGACCCACAAATAATATTCCTTTACGTGCTAAGGGGTATCTAGAGAGTGTGATAGGTTTAATAACTACCCTCACCCTAACGCGTACCCTAACCCTAACCCCTACCCTAACCCTAATGCGTACCCTAATCCTAACCCGTACCCTAAACCGAGCCCTAACCCTAACACTAACCCTAACCCTAACCCTAACCCATACCCTACGCCCTACCCGAACCCCTCCCCGAACCCGTAACCTAAGCCGTACCCTAACCCTCACCCTAACCCTAACCCTAACCCTAAGCTACCCTTGACTGCTCTGCCTCCAATAGATTTCCTAAGCACTAGTGTTTTAAGGAACAGGTGAAAAAGAGAATCCTAATGTGATTTCTTGATAATGGGTGTGTTCCTTATCTTCTCCTCGTGTCTAAACTCTTCTCCATGGCTGGACCCCTAAATAATATTCCTTTACGTGCTAAGGGGTATCTAGAGAGTGGGATAGGTTTAATAACTAACCTCACCCTATCGCGTACCCTAACCCTAACCTCTACCCTAACACTAACGCGTACCCTAATACTAACCCGTACCCTAAACCGAGCCCTAACCCTAACACTAGCCCTAACCCTAACCCTAACCCATACCCTACGCCCTACCCGAACCCCTCCCCGAACCCGTACCCTAAGCCGTACCCTAACCCTCACCCTAACCCTAACCCTAACCCTAAGCTACCCTTGACTGCTTCTGCCTCCAATAGATTTCCTAAGCACTAGTGTTTTAAGGAACAGTTTAAAAAGACAATCATATTGTGATTTCTTGATAATGGGTGTGTTCCTTATCTTCTCCTAGTGTCTAAACTGTTCTCCATGGCTGGACCCCCAAATAACATTCCTTTACGTGCTAAGGGGTATCTAGAGAGAGGGAGAGGTTTAATAACTACCCTCACCCTAACGCGTACCCTAACCCTATCCCGTACCCTAAACCGAGCCCTAACCCTAACACTAACCCTAACCCTAACCCTAACCCATACCCTACGCCCTACCCGAACCCCTCCCCGAACCCGTACCCTAAGCCATTCCCTAACCCTCACCCTAACCCTATCCCTAACCCTAAGCTACCCTTGACTGCTTCTGCCTCCAATAGATTTCCTAAGCACTAGTGTTTTAAGGAATAGGTTAAAAAGAGAATCCTAATGTGATTTCGTGATAATGGGTGTGTTCCTTATCTTCTCCTAGTGTCTAAACTCTTCTCCATGGCTGGACCCCCAAATAATATTCCTTTACGTGCTAAGGGGTATCTAGAGAGAGGGAGAGGTTTAATAACTACCCTCACCCTAACGCGTACCCTAACCCTAACCCCTACCCTAACCCTAACACGTACCCTAATCCTAACCCGTACCCTAAACCGAGCCCTAACCCTAACACTAACCCTAACCCTAAACCTAACCCATACCCTACGCCCTACCCGAACCCCTCCCCGAACCCGTACCCTAAGCCGTACCCTAACCCTCACCCTAACCCTAACCCTAACCCTAAGCTACCCTTGACTGCTTCTGCCTCCAATAGATTTGTTAAGCACTAGTGTTTTAAGGAACAGTTTAAAAAGACAATCATATTATGATTTCTTGATAATGGGTGTGTTCCTTATCTTCTCCTAGTGTCTAAACTCTTCTCCATGGCTGGACCCCCAAATAATATTCCTTTACGTGCTAAGGGGTATCTAGAGAGTGGGATAGGTTTAATAACTACCCTCACCCTAAAGCGTACCCTAACCCTAAAGCCTACCCTAACCCTAACGCATACCGTAATCCTAACCCGTACCCTAAACCGAGCCCTAACCCTAACACTAAGCCTAACCCTAACCCTAACTCATACCCTACGCCCTACCCGAACCCCTCACCGAACCCGTACCCTAAGCCGTACCCTAACCCTCACCCTAACCCTAACCCCAACCCTAAGCTACCCTTGACTGCTTCTGCCTCCAATAGATTTCCTTAGCACTAGTGTTTTAAGGAACAGGTTAAAAAGAGAATCCTAATGTGATTTCTTGATAATGGGTGTGTTCCTTATCTTCTCCTCGTGTCTAAACTCTTCTCCATGGCTGGACCCCCAAATAATATTCCTTTACGTGCTAAGGGGTATCTAGAGAGTGGGATAGGTTTAATAACTAACCTCACCCTATCGCGTACCCTAACCCTAACCCCTACCCTAACACTAACGCGTACCCTAATCCTAACCCGTACCCTAAACCGAGCCCTAAGCCTAACACTAACCCTAACCCTAACCCTAACCCATACCCTACGCCCTACCCGAACCCCTCCCCGAACCCGTACCCTAAGCCGTACCCTAACCCTCACCCTAACCCTAACCCTAACCCTAAGCTACCCTTGACTGCTTCTGCCTCCAATAGATTTCCTAAGCACTAGTGTTTTAAGGAACAGTTTAAAAAGACAATCATATTGTGATTTCTTGATAATGGGTGTGTTCCTTATCTTCTCCTAGTGTCTAAACTCTTCTCCATGGCTGGACCCCCAAATAATATTCCTTTACATGTTAAGGGGTATCTAGAGAGTGGGATAGGTTTAATAACTACCCTCACCCTAAAGCGTACCCTATCCCTAACCCCTACCCTAACCCTAACGTGTACCCTAATCCTAACCCGTACTCTAAACCGAGCCCTAAACCTAACACTTACCCTAACCCTAACACTAACCCATACCCTACTCCCTACCCGAACCCCTCCCCGAACCCGTACCCTAAGCCGTACCCTAACCCTCACCCTACCCCTAACCCTAGCCCTAAGCTACCCTTGACTGCTTCTGCCTCCAATAGATTTCCTAAGCACTAGTGTTTTAAGGAACAGGTTAAAAAGAGAATCCTAATGTGATTTCATGATAATGGGTGTGTTCCTTATCTTCTCCTCGTGTCTAAACTCTTCTCCATGGCTGGACCCACAAATAATATTCCTTTACGTGCTAAGGGGTATCTAGAGAGTGTGATAGGTTTAATAACTACCCTCACCCTAACGCGTACCCTAACCCTAACCCCTACCCTAACCCTAACGCGTACCCTAATCCTAACCCGTACCCTAAACCGAGCCCTAACCCTAACACTAACCCTAACCCTGACCCTAACACATACCCTACGCCCTACCCGAACCCCTCCCCGAACCCGTAACCTAAGCCGTACCCTAACCCTCACCCTAACCCTAACCCTAACTCTAAGCTACCCTTGACTGCTTCTGCCTCCAATAGATTTCCTAAGCACTAGTGTTTTAAGGAACAGGTTAAAAAGAGAATCCTAATGTGATTTCTTGATAATGGGTGTGTTCCTTATCTTCTCCTCGTGTCTAAACTCTTCTCCATGGCTGGACCCCCAAATAATATTCCTTTACGTGCTAAGGGGTATCTAGAGAGTGGGATAGGTTTAATAACTACCCTCACCCTTACGCGTTCCCTAACCCTAACCCCTACCATAACCCTAACTCGTACCCTAATCCTAACCCGTACCCTAAACCGAGCCCTAACCCTAACACTAACCCTAACCCTAACCCTAACCCATACCCTACGCCCTACCCGAACCCCTCCCCGAACCCGTACCCTAAGCCGTACCCTAACCCTCACCCTCACCCTAACCCTAACCCTAAGCTACCCTTGACTGCTTCTGCCTCCAATAGATTTCCTAAGCACTAGTGTTTTAAGGAACAGGTTAAAAAGAGAATCCTAATGTGATTTCTTGATAATGGGTGTGTTCCTTATCTTCTCCTACTGTCTAAACTCTTCTCCATGGCTGGACCCCCAAATAATATTCCTTTACGTGCTAAGGGGTATCTAGAGAGTGGGATAGGTTTAATAACTAACCTCACCCTATCGCGTACCCTACCCCTAACCCCTACCCTAACACTAACGCGTACCCTTACCCTAACTCCTACCCTAACCCTAACGCGTAACCTAATCCTAACCCGTACCCTAAACCGAGCCATAACCCTAACACTAACCCTAACCCTAACCCTAACCCATACCCTACGCCCTACCCGAACCCCTCCCCGAACCCGTACCCTAAGCCGTACCCTAACCCTCACCCTAACCCTAACACTAGCCCTAAGCTACCCTTGACGGCTTCTGCCTCCAATAGATTTCCTAAGCACTAGTGTTTTAAGGAACAGGTTAAAAAGAGAATCATAATGTGATTTCGTGATAATGGGTGTGTTCCTTATCTTCTCCTAGTGTCTAAATTCTTCTCCATGGCTGGACCCCCAAATAATATTCCTTTACGTGCTAAGGGGTATCTAGAGATTGGGATAGGTTTAATAACTACCCTCACCCTAATGCGTACCCTTACCCTAACCCCTACCCTAACCCTAACGCGTACCCTAATCCTAACCCGTAGCCTAAACCGTGCCCTAACCCTAACACTAGCGCTAACCCTAACCCTAACCCATACCCTACGCGCTACCCGAACCCCTCCCCGAACCCGTACCCTAAGCCGTTCCCTAACCCTCACCCTAACCCTAACCCTAACCCTAAGCTACGCTTGACTGCTTCTGCCTCCAATAGATTTCCTAAGCACTAGTGTTTTAAGGAACAGGTTAAAAAGAGAATCCTAATGTGATTTCTTGATAATGGGTGTGTTCCTTATCTTCTCCTAGTGTCTAAACTCTTCTCCATGGCTGGACCCCCAAATAATATTCCTTTACGTGCTAAGGGGTATCTAGAGAGTGGGATAGGTTTAATAACTAACCTCACCCTATCGCGTACCCTACCCCTAACCCCTAACCTAACACTAACGCGTACCCTAATCCTAACCCGTACCCTAAACCGAGCCCTAACCCTAACACTAACCCTAACCCTAACCCTAACCCATACCCTACGCCCTACCGAAACCCCTCCCCGAACCCGTACCCTAAGCCATTCCCTGACCCTCACCCTAACCCTATCCCTAACCCTAAGCTACCCTTGACTGCTTCTGCCTCCAATAGATTTCCTAAGCACTAGTGTTTTAAGGAACAGGTTAAAAAGAGAATCCTAATGTGATTTCGTCATAATGGGTGTGTTCCTGATTTTCTCCTAGTGTCTAAACTCTTCTCCATGGCTGGACCCCCAAATAATATTCCTTTACGTGCTAAGGGGTATCTAGAGAGAGGGATAGGTTTAATAACTACCCTCACCCTAACGCGTACCCTAACCCTAACCCCTACCCTAACCTTAACGCGCACCCTAATCCTAACCCGTACCCTAAACCGAGCCCTAACCCTAACACTAACCCTAACCCTAACCCTAACCCATACCCTACGCCCTACCCGAACACCTCCCCGAACCCGTACCCTAAGCCGTACCCTAACCCTCACCCTAACCCTAACACTAGCCCTAAGCTACCATTGACGGCTTCTGCCTCCAATAGATTTCCTAAGCACTAGTGTTTTAAGAAACAGGTTAAAAAGAGAATCATAATGTGATTTCGTGATAATGGGTGTGTTCCTTATCTTCTCCTAGTGTCTAAACTCTTCTCCATGGCTGGACCCCCAAATAATATTCCTTTACGTGCTAAGGCGTATCTAGAGATTGGGATAGGTTTAATAACTACCCTCACCCTAATGCGTACCCTTACCCTAACCCCTACCCTAACCCTAACGCGTACCCTAATCCTAACCCGTAGCCTAAACCGAGCCCTAACCCTAACACTAGCCCTAACCCTAACCCTAACCCATACCCTACGCGCTACCCGAACCCCTCCCCGAACCCGTACCCTAAGCCGTACCCTAACCCTCACCCTAACCCTAACCCTAACCCTAAGCTACCCTTGACTGCTTCTGCCTCCAATAGATTTCCTAAGCACTAGTGTTTTAAGGAACAGGTTAAAAAGAGAATCCTAATGTGATTTCTTGATAATGGGTGTGTTCCTTATCTTCTCCTAGTGTCTAAACTCTTCTCCATGGCTGGACCCCCAAATAATATTCCTTTACGTGCTAAGGGGTATCTAGAGAGTGGGATAGGTTTAATAACTAACCTCACCCTATCGCGTACCCTAACCCTAACCCCTACCCTAACACTAACGCGTACCCTAATCCTAACCGGTACCCTAAACCGAGCCCTAACCCTAACACTAACCCTAACCCTAACGCTAACCCATACCCTACGCCCTACCCGAACCCCTCCCCGAACCCGTACCCTAAGCCATTCCCTAACCCTCACCCTAACCCTATCCCTAACCCTAAGCTACCCTTGACTGCTTCTGCCTCCAATAGATTTCCTAAGCACTAGTGTTTTAAGGAACAGGTTACAAAGAGAATCCTAATGTGATTTCTTGATAATGGGTGTGTTCCTTATCTTCTCCTAGTGTCTAAACTCTTCTCCATGGCTGGACCCCCAAATAATATTCCTTTACGTGCTAAGGGGTATCTAGAGAGAGGGAGAGGTTTAATAACTACCCTCACCCTAACGCTTACCCTAACCCTAACCCCTACCCTAACCCTAACGCGTACCCTAATCCTAACCCGTACCCTAAACCGAGCCCTAACCCTAACACTAGCCCTAAACCTAACCCTAATCCATACCCTACACCCTACACGAAACCCTCCCCGAACCCGTACCCTAAGCCGTACCCTAACCCTCACCCTAACCCTAACCCTAACCCTAAGCTACCCTTGACTGCTTCTGCCTCCAATAGATTTCCTAAGCACTAGTGTTTTAAGGAACAGGTTAAAAAGAGAATCCTAATGTGATTTCTTGATAATGGGTGGGTTCCTTATCTTCTCCTCGTGTCTAAACTCTTCTCCATGGCTGGACCCCCAAATAATATTCCTTTACGTGCTAAGGGGTATCTAGAGAGTGGGATAGGTTTAATAACTAACCTCACCCTATCGCGTACCCTACCCCTAACCCCTACTCTAACACTAACGTGTACCCTAATCCTAACCCGTACCCTAAACCGAGCCCTAACCCTAACACTAACCCTAACCATAACCCTAACCCATACCCTACGCCCTACCCGAACACCTCCCCGAACCCGTACCCTAAGCCGTACCCTAACCCTCACCCTAACCGTAACCCTAGCCCTAAGCTACCCTAGACGGCTTCTGCCTCCAATAGATTTCCTAAGCACTAGTGTTTAAAGGAACAGGTTAAAAAGAGAATCCTAATGTGATTTCGTGATAATGGGTGTGTTCCTTATCTTCTCCTAGTGTCTAAACTCTTCTCCATGGCTGGAAGCCCAAATAATATTCCTTTACGTGCTAAGGGGTATCTAGAGAGTGGGATAGGTTTAATAACTACCCTCACCCTAACACGTACCCTAACCCTAACCCCTACCCTAACCCTAACGCGTACCCTAATCCTAACCCGTACCCTAAACCGAGCCCTAACCCTAACACTAACCCTAACCCTAACCCTAACCCATACTCTACGCCCTACCCGAATCCCTCCCCGAACCCGTACCCTAAGCCATACCCTAACCCTCACCCTAACCCTAACCCTAACCCTAAGCTACCCTTAACTGCTTGTGCCTCCAATAGATTTCCTAAGCACTAGTGTTTTAAGGTACAGGTTAAAAAGAGAATCCTAATGTGATTTCTTCATAATGGGTGTGTTCCTTATCTTCTCCTCGTGTCTAAACTCTTCTCCATGGCTGGACCCCCAAATAATATTCCTTTACGTGCTAAGGGGTATCTAGAGAGTGGGATAGGTTTAATAACTACCCTCACCCTAACGCGTACCCTAACTCTAACCCCTACCCTAACCCTAACGCGTACCCTAATCCTAACCCGTACCCTAAACCGAGCCCTAACCCTAACACTAGCCCTAACCCTAACCCTAACCCATACTCTACGCCCTACCCGAACCCCTCCCCGAACCCGTACCCTAAGCCATACCCTAATCCTCACCCTAACCCTAACCCTAACCCTACGCTACCCTTGACTGCTTCTGCCTCCAATAGATTTCCTAAGCACTAGTGTTTTAAGGAACAGGTTAAAAAGAGAATCCTAATGTGATTTCTTGATAATGGGTGTGTTCCTTATCTTCTCCTAGTGTCTAAACTCTTCTCCATGGCTGGACCCCCAAATAATATTCCTTTACGTGCTAAGGGGTATCTAGAGAGTGGGATAGGTTTAATAACTAACCTCACCCTATCGCGTACCCTAACCCTAACCCCTACCCTAACACTAACGCGTACCCTAATCCTAATCCGTACCCTAAACCGAGCCCTAACCCTAACACTAACCCTAACCCTAACCCTAACCCATACCCTACGCCCTACCCGAACCCCTCCCCGAACCCGTACCGTAAGCCGTACCCTAACCCTCACCCTAACCCTAACCCGAACCCTAAGCTACCCTTGACTGCTTCTGCCTCCAATAGATTTCCTAAGCACTAGTGTTTTAAGGAACAGGCTAAAAAGAGAATCCTAATGTGATTTCTTGATAATGGGTGTGTTCCTTATCTTCTCCTCGTGTCTAAATCTTCTCCATGGCTGGACCCCCAAATAATATTCCTTTACGTGCTAAGGGGTATCTAGAGAGTGGGATAGGTTTAATAATTACCCTCACCGTAATGCGTACCCTAACCCTAACCCCTACCCTAACCCTAACGCGTACCCTAATCCTAACCCGTACCCTAAACCGAGCCCTAACCCTAACACTAGCCATAACCCTAACCCTAACCCATACCCTACGCCCTACCCGAACCCCTCCCCGAACCCGTACCCTAAGCCGTACCCTAATCCTCACCCTAACCCTAACCCTAACCCTACGCTACCCTTGACTGCTTCTGCCTCCAATTGATTTCCTAAGCACTAGTGTTTTAAGGAACAGGTTAAAAAGAGAATCCTAATGTGATTTCTTGATAATGGGTGTGTTCCTTATCTTCTCCTAGTGTCTAAACTCTTCTCCATGGCTGGACCCCCAAATAATATTCCTTTACGTGCTAAGGGGTATCTAGAGAGTGGGATAGGTTTAAAAACTAACCTCACCCTATCGCGTACCCTAACCCTAACCTCTACCCTAACACTAACGCGTACCCTAATCCTAATCCGTACCCTAAACCGAGCCCTAACCCTAACACTAACCCTAAACCTAACCCTAACCCATACCCTACGCCCTACCCGAACCCCTCCCCGAACACGTACCCTAAGCCGTACCCTAACCCTCACCCTAACCCTAAACCTAGCCCTAAGCTTCCCTTGACGGCTTCTGCCTCCAATAGATTTCCTAAGCACTAGTGTTTTAAGGAACAGGTTAAAAAGAGAATCCTAATGTGATTTCTTCATAATGGGTGTGTTCCTTATCTTCTCCTCGTGTCTAAACTCTTCTCCATGGCTGGACCCCCAAATAATATTCCTTTACGTGCTAAGGGGTATCTAGAGAGTGGGATAGGTTTAATAACTACCCTCACCCTAACGCGTACCCTAACCCTAACCCCTACCCTAACACTAACGCGTACCCTAATCCTAACCCGTACCCTAAACCGAGCCCTAACCCTAACACTAACCCTAACCCTAACCCTAACCCATACCCTACGCCCTACCCGAACCCCTCCCCGAACCTGTACCCTAAGCCGTACCCTAACCCTCACCCTAACCCTAACCCTAGCCCTAAGCTACCCTTGACGGCTTCTGCCTCCAATAGATTTCCTAAGCACTAGTGTTTTAAGGAACAGGTTAAAAAGAGAATCCTAATGTGATTTCTTGATAATGGGTGTGTTCCTTTTCTTCTCCTCGTGTCTAAACTCTTCTCCATGGCTGGACCCCTAAATAATATTCCTTTACGTGCTAAGGGGTATCTAGAGAGTGGGATAGGTTTAATAACTACCCTCACCCTAACGCGTACCCTAACCCTAACCCCTACCCTAACCCTAACGCGTACCCTAATCCTAACCCGTACCCTAAACCGAGCCCTAACCCTAACACTAGCCCTAACCCTAACCCTAACCCATACCCTACGCCCTACCCGAACCCCTCCCCGAACCCGTACCCTAAGCCGTACCCTAACCCTCACCCTAACCCTAACCCTAACCCTACGCTACCCTTGACTGCTTCTGCCTCCAATAGATTTCCTAAGCACTAGTGTTTTAAGGAACAGGTTAAAAAGAGAATCCTAATGTGATTTCTTGATAATGGGTGTGTTCCTTATCTTCTCCTGGTGTCTAAACTCTTCTCCATGGCTGGACCCCCAAATAATATTCCTTTACGTGCTAAGGGGTATCTAGACAGTGGGATAGGTTTAATAACTAACCTCACCCTATCGCGTAACCTAACCCTAACCTCTACCCTAACACTAACGCGTACCCTAATACTAACCCGTACCCTAAACCGAGCCCTAACCCTAACACTAGCCCTAACCCTAACCCTAACCCATACCCTACGCCCTACCCGAACCCCTCCCCGAACCCGTACCCTAAGCCGTACCCTAACCCTCACCCTAACCCTAACCCTACGCTACCCTTGACTGCTTCTGCCTCCAATAGATTTCCTAAGCACTAGTGTTTTAAGGAACAGTTTAAAAGGACAATCATATTGTGATTTCTTGATAATGGGTGTGTTCCTTATCTTCTCCTCATGTCTAAACTCTTCTCCATGGCTGGACCCCCAAATAATATTCCTTTACGTGCTAAGGGGTATCTAGAGAGAGGGATAGGTTTAATAACTACTCTCACCCTAACGCGTTCCCTAACCCTAACCCCTACCCTAACCCTAACTCGTACCCTAACCCTAACCCGTACCCTAAACCGAGCCCTAACCCTAACACTAACCCTAACCCTAACCCTAACCCATACCCTACGCCCTACCCGAACCCCTCCCCGAACCCGTACCCTAAGCCATTCCCTAACCCTCACCCTAACCCTATCCCTAACCCTAAGCTACCCTTGACTGCTTCTGCCTCCAATAGATTTCCTAAGCACTAGTGTTTTAAGGAACAGGTTAAAAAGAGAATCCTAATGTGATTTCGTGATAATGGGTGTGTTCCTTATCTTCTCCTAGTGTCTAAACTCTTCTCCATGGCTGGACCCCCAAATAATATTCCTTTACGTGCTAAGGGGTATCTAGAGAGAGGGAGAGGTTTAATAACTACCCTCACCCTAACGCGTACCCTAACCCTAACCCCTACCCTAACCCTAACACGTACCCTAATCCTAACCCGTACCCTAAACCGAGCTCTAACCGTAACACTAACCCTAACCCTAACCCTAACCCATACCCTACGCCCTACCCGAACCCCTCCCCGAACCCGTACCCTAAGCCGTACCGTAACACTCACCCTAACCCTAACCCTAACTCTAAGCTACCCTTGACTGCTTCTGCCTCCAATAGATTTCCTAAGCACTAGTGTTTTAAGGAACAGTTTAAAAAGAGAATCCTAATGTGATTTCTTGATAATGGGTGTGTTCCTTATCTTCTCCTAGTGTCTAAACTCTTCTCCATGTTTGGACCCCCAAATAATATTCCTTTACGTGCTAAGGGGTATCTAGAGAGTGGGATAGGTTTAATAACTAACCTCACCCTATCGCGTACCCTAACCCTAACCCCTACCCTAACACTAATGCGTACCCTAATCCTAACCCGTACCCTAAACCGAGCCCTAACCCTAACACTAACCCTAACCCTAAACCTAACCCATACCCTACGCCCGACCCGAACCCCTCCCCGAACCCGTACCCTAAACCGTACCCTAACCCTCACACTAACCCTAACCCTAACCCTAAGCTACCCTTGACTGCTTCTGCCTCCAATAGATTTGCTAAGCACTAGTGTTTTAAGGAACAGTTTAAAAAGACAATCATATTATGATTTCTTGATAATGGGTGTGTTCCTTATCTTCTCCTAGTGTCTAAACTCTTCTCCATGGCTGGACCCCCAAATAATATTCCTTTACGTGCTAAGGGGTATCTAGAGAGTGGGATAGGTTTAATAACTACCCTCACCCTAAAGCGTACCCTAACCCTAAAGCCTACCCTAACCCTAACGCATACCGTATTCCTAACCCGTACCCTAAACCGAGCCCTAACCCTAACACTAACCCTAACCCTAACCCTAACCCATATCCTACGCCCTACCCGAACCCCTCCCCGAACCCGTAACCTAAGCCGTACCCTAACCCTCACCCTAACCCTAACCCTAACCCTAAGCTACCCTTGACTGCTTCTGCCTCCAATAGATTTCCTAAGCACTAGTGTTTTAAGGAACAGGTTAAAAAGAGAATCCTAATGTGATTTCTTGATAATGGGTGTGTTCCTTATCTTCTCCTCGTGTCTAAACTCTTCTCCATGGCTGGACCCCTAAATAATATTCCTTTACGTGCTAAGGGGTATCTAGAGAGTGGGATAGGTTTAATAACTAACCTCACCCTATCGCGTACCCTAACCCTAACCTCTACCCTAACACTAACGCGTACCCTAATACTAACCCGTACCCTAAACCGAGCCCTAACCCTAACACTAGCCCTAACCCTAACCCTAACCCTTACCCTACGCCCTACCCGAACCCCTCCCCGAACCCGTACCCTAAGCCGTACCCTAACCCTCACCCTAACCCTAACCCTAACCCTACGCTACCCTTGACTGCTTCTGCCTCCAATAGATTTCCTAAGCACTAGTGTTTTAAGGAACAGTTTAAAAAGACAATCATATTGTGATTTCTTGATAATGGGTGTGTTCCTTATCTTCTCCTCGTGTCTAAACTCTTCTCCATGGCTGGACCCCCAAATAATATTCCTTTACGTGCTAAGGGGTATCTAGAGAGTGGGATAGGTTTAATAACTACCCTCACCCTTACGCGTTCCCTAACCCTAACCCCTACCCTAACCCTAACTCGTACCCTAATCCTAACCCGTACCCTAAACCGAGCCCTAACCCTAACACTAGCCCTAACACTAACCCTAACCCATACCCTACACCCTACACGAAACCCTCCCCGAACCCGTAACCTAAGCCGTACCCTAACCCTCACCCTAACCCTAACCCTAACCCTAAGCTACCCTTGACTGCTTCTGCCTCCAATAGATTTCCTAAGCACTAGTGTTTTAAGGAACAGGTTAAAAAGAGAATCCTAATGTGATTTCTTGATAATGGGTGGGTTCCTTATCTTCTCCTCGTGTCTAAACTCTTCTCCATGGCTGGACCCCCAAATAATATTCCTTTACGTGCTAAGGGGTATCTAGAGAGTGGGATAGGTTTAATAACTACCCTCACCGTAATGCGTACCCTAACCCTAACCCCTACCCTAACCCTAAGGCGTACCCTAATCCTAACCCGTACCCTAAACCGAGCCCTAACCCTAACACTAGCCATAACCCTAACCCTAACCCATACCCTACGCCCTACCCGAACCCCTCCCCGAACCCGTACCCTAAGCCGTACCCTAATCCTCACCCTAACCCTAACCCTAACCCTACGCTACCCTTGACTGCTTCTGCCTCCAATAGATTTCCTAAGCACTATTGTTTTAAGGAACAGGTTAAAAAGAGAATCCTAATGTGATTTCTTGATAATGGGTGTGTTCCTTATCTTCTCCTAGTGTCTAAACTCTTCTCCATGGCTGGACCCCCAAATAATATTCCTTTACGTGCTAAGGGGTATCTAGAGAGTGGGATAGGTTTAAAAACTAACCTCACCCTATCGCGTACCCTAACCCTAACCCCTACCCTCACACTAACGCGTACCCTAATCCTAATCCGTACCCTAAACCGAGCCCTAACCCTAACACTAACCCTAACCCTAACCCTAACCCATACCCTACGCCCTACCCGAACCCCTCCCCGAACACGTACCCTAAGCCGTACCCTAACCCTCACCCTAACCCTAAACCTAGCCCTAAGCTTCCCTTGACGGCTTCTGCCTCCAATAGATTTCCTAAGCACTAGTGTTTTAAGGAACAGGTTAAAAAGAGAATCCTAATGTGATTTCTTCATAATGGGTGTGTTCCTTATCTTCTCCTCGTGTCTAAACTCTTCTCCATGGCTGGACCCCCAAATAATATTCCTTTACGTGCTAAGGGGTATCTAGAGAGTGGGATAGGTTTAATAACTACCCTCACCCTAACGCGTACCCTAACCCTAACCCCTACCCTAACACTAACGCGTACCGTAATCCTATCCCGTACCCTAAACCGAGCCCTAACCCTAACACTAACCCTAACCCTAACCCTAACCCATACCCTACGCCCTACCCGAACCCCTCCCCGAACCCGTACCCTAAGCCGTACCCTAACCCTCACCCTAACCCTAACCCTAGCCCTAAGCTACCCTTGACGGCTTCTGCCTCCAATAGATTTCCTAAGCACTAGTGTTTTAAGGAACAGGTTAAAAAGAGAATCCTAATGTGATTTCTTGATAATGGGTGTGTTCCTTTTCTTCTCCTCGTGTCTAAACTCTTCTCCATGGCTGGACACCCAAATAATATTCCTTTACGTGCTAAGGGGTATCTAGAGAGTGGGATAGGTTTAATAACTACCCTCACCCTAACGCGTACCCTAACCCTAACCCCTACCCTAACCCTAACGCGTACCCTAATCCTAACCCGTACCCTAAACCGAGCCCTAACCCTAACACTAGCCCTAACCCTAACCCTAACCCATACCCTACGCCCTACCCGAACCCCTCCCCGAACCCGTACCCTAAGCCGTACCCTAACCCTCACCCTAACCCTAACCCTAACCCTACGCTACCCTTGACTGCTTCTGCCTCCAATAGATTTCCTAAGCACTAGTGTTTTTAGGAACAGGTTAAAAAGAGAATCCTAATGTGATTTCTTGATAATGGGTGTGTTCCTTATCTTCTCCTGGTGTCTAAACTCTTCTCCATGGCTGGACCCCGAAATAATATTCCTTTACGTGCTAAGGGGTATCTAGACAGTGGGATAGGTTGAATAACTAACCTCACCCTATCGCGTACCCTAACCCTAACCTCTACCCTAACACTAACGCGTACCCTAATACTAACCCGTACCCTAAACCGAGCCCTAACCCTAACACTAGCCCTAACCCTAACCCTAACCCATACCCTACGCCCTACCCGAACCCCTCCCCGAACCCGTACCCTAAGCCGTACCCTAACCCTCACCCTAACCCTAACCCTACGCTACCCTTGACTGCTTCTGCCTCCAATAGATTTCCTAAGCACTAGTGTTTTAAGGAACAGTTTAAAAGGACAATCATATTGTGATTTCTTGATAATGGGTGTGTTCCTTATCTTCTCCTCGTGTCTAAACTCTTCTCCATGGCTGGACCCCCAAATAATATTCCTTTACGTGCTAAGGGGTATCTAGAGAGTGGGATAGGTTTAATAACTACCCTCACCCTAACGCGTACCCTAACTCTAACCCCTACCCTAACCCTAACGCGTACCCTAATCCTAACCCGTACCCTAAACCGAGCCCTAACCCTAACACTAGCCCTAACCCTAACCCTAACCCATACCCTACGCCCTACCCGAACCCCTCCCCGAACCCGTACCCTAAGCCGTACCCTAATCCTCACCCTAACCCTAACCCTAACCCTACGCTACCCTTGACTGCTTCTGCCTCCAATAGATTTCCTAAGCACTAGTGTTTTAAGGAACAGGTTAAAAAGAGAATCCTAATGTGATTTCTTGATAATGGGTGTGTTCCTTATCTTCTCCTAGTGTCTAAACTCTTCTCCATGGCTGGACCCCCAAATAATATTCCTTTACGTGCTAAGGGGTATCTAGAGAGTGGGATAGGTTTAAAAACTAACCTCACCCTATCGCGTACCCTAACCCTAACCCCTACCCTAACACTAACGCGTACCCTAATCCTAATCCGTACCCTAAACCGAGCCCTAACCCTAACACTAACCCTAACCCTAACCCTAACCCATACCCTACGCCCTACCCGAACCCCTCCCCGAACACGTACCCTAAGCCGTACCCTAACCCTCACCCTAACCCTAAACCTAGCCCTAAGCTTCCCTTGACGGCTTCTGCCTCCAATAGATTTCCTAAGCACTAGTGTTTTAAGGAACAGGTTAAAAAGAGAATCCTAATGTGATTTCTTCATAATGGGTGTGTTCCTTATCTTCTCCTCGTGTCTAAACTCTTCTCCATGGCTGGACCCCCAAATAATATTCCTTTACGTGCTAAGGGGTATCTAGAGAGTGGGATAGGTTTAATAACTACCCTCACCCTAACGCGTACCCTAACCCTAACCCCTACCCTAACACTAACGCGTACCGTAATCCTAACCCGTACCCTAAACCGAGCCCTAACCCTAACACTAACCCTAACCCTAACCCTAACCCATACCCTACGCCCTACCCGAACCCCTCCCCGAACCCGTACCCTAAGCCGTACCCTAACCCTCACCCTAACCCTAACCCTAGCCCTAAGCTACCCTTGACGGCTTCTGCCTCCAATAGATTTCCTAAGCACTAGTGTTTTAAGGAACAGGTTAAAAAGAGAATCCTAATGTGATTTCTTGATAATGGGTGTGTTCCTTTTCTTCTCCTCGTGTCTAAACTCTTCTCCATGGCTGGACACCCAAATAATATTCCTTTACGTGCTAAGGGGTATCTAGAGAGTGGGATAGGTTTAATAACTACCCTCACCCTAACGCGTACCCTAACCCTAACCCCTACCCTAACCCTAACGCGTACCCTAATCCTAACCCGTACCCTAAACCGAGCCCTAACCCTAACACTAGCCCTAACCCTAACCCTAACCCATACCCTACGCCCTACCCGAACCCCTCCCCGAACCCGTACCCTAAGCCGTACCCTAACCCTCACCCTAACCCTAACCCTAACCCTACGCTACCCTTGACTGCTTCTGCCTCCAATAGATTTCCTAAGCACTAGTGTTTTTAGGAACAGGTTAAAAAGAGAATCCTAATGTGATTTCTTGATAATGGGTGTGTTCCTTATCTTCTCCTGGTGTCTAAACTCTTCTCCATGGCTGGACCCCGAAATAATATTCCTTTACGTGCTAAGCGGTATCTAGACAGTGGGATAGGTTGAATAACTAACCTCACCCTATCGCGTACCCTAACCCTAACCTCTACCCTAACACTAACGCGTACCCTAATACTAACCCGTACCCTAAACCGAGCCCTAACCCTAACACTAGCCCTAACCCTAACCCTAACCCATACCCTACGCCCTACCCGAACCCCTCCCCGAACCCGTACCCTAAGCCGTACCCTAACCCTCACCCTAACCCTAACCCTACGCTACCCTTGACTGCTTCTGCCTCCAATAGATTTCCTAAGCACTAGTGTTTTAAGGAACAGTTTAAAAGGACAATCATATTGTGATTTCTTGATAATGGGTGTGTTCCTTATCTTCTCCTCGTGTCTAAACTCTTCTCCATGGCTGGACCCCCAAATAATATTCCTTTACGTGCTAAGGGGTATCTAGAGAGTGGGATAGGTTTAATAACTACTCTCACCCTAACGCGTTCCCTAACCCTAACCCCTACCCTAACCCTAACGCGTACCCTAATCCTAACCCGTACCCTAAACCGAGCCCTAACCCTAACACTAACCCTAACCCTAACCCTAACCCATACCCTACGCCCTACCCGAACCCCTCCCCGAACCCGTACCCTAAGCCGTACCCTAACCCTCACCCTAACCCTAACCCTAACCCTAAGCTACCCTTGACTGCTTCTGCCTCCAATAGATTTCCTAAGCACTAGTGTTTTAAGGAACAGGTTAAAAAGAGAATCCTAATGTGATTTCTTGATAATGGGTGTGTTCCTTATCTTCTCCTAGTGTCTAAACTCTTCTCCATGGCTGGACCCCCAAATAATATTCCTTTACGTGCTAAGGGGTATCTAGAGAGAGGGAGAGGTTTAATAACTAACCTCACCCTAACGCGTACCCTAACCCTAACCCCTACCCTAACCCTAACGCGTACCTTAATCCTAACCCGTACCCTAAACCGAGCCCTAACCCTAACACTAACCCTAACCCTAACCCTAACCCATACCCTACGCCCTACCCGAACCCCTCCCCGAACCCGTACCCTAAGCCGTACCCTAACCCTCACCCTAACCCTAACACTAGCCCTAAGCTACCCTTGACGGCTTCTGCCTCCAATAGATTTCCTAAGCACTAGTGTTTTAAGGAACAGGTTAAAAAGAGAATCATAATGTGATTTCGTGATAATGGGTGTGTTCCTTATCTTCTCCTAGTGTCTAAACTCTTCTCCATGGCTGGACCCCCAAATAATATTCCTTTACGTGCTAAGGGGTATCTAGAGAGAGGGAGAGGTTTAATAACTAACCTCACCCTAACGCGTACCCTAACCCTAACCCCTACCCTAACCCTAACGCGTACCCTAATCCTAACCCGTACCCTAAACCGAGCCCTAACCCTAACACTAACCCTAACCCTAACCCTAACCCATACCCTACGCCCTACCCGAACCCCTCCCCGAACACGTACCCTAAGCCGTACCCTAACCCTCACCCTAACCCTAACACTAGCCCTAAGCTACCCTTGACGGCTTCTGCCTCCAATAGATTTCCTAAGCACTAGTGTTTTAAGGAACAGGTTAAAAAGAGAATCATAATGTGATTTCGTGATAATGGGTGTGTTCCTTATCTTCTCCTAGTGTCTAAACTCTTCTCCATGGCTGGACCCCCAAATAATATTCCTTTACGTGCTAAGGGGTATCTAGAGATTGGGATAGGTTTAATAACTACCCTCACCCTAATGCGTACCCTTACCCTAACCCCTACCCTAACCCTAACGCGTACCCTAATCCTAACCCGTAGCCTAAATCGAGCCCTAACCCTAACACTAGCCCTAACCCTAACCCTAATCCATACCCTACGCGCTACCCGAACCCCTCCCCGAACCCGTACCCTAAGCCGTACCCTAACCCTCACCCTAACCCTAACCCTAAGCTACCCTTGACTGCTTCTGCCTCCAATAGATTTCCTAAGCACTAGTGTTTTAAGGAACAGGTTAAAAAGAGAATCCTAATGTGATTTCTTGATAATGGGTGTGTTCCTTATCTTCTCCTAGTGTCTAAACTCTTCTCCATGGCTGGACCCCCAAATAATATTCCTTTACGTGCTAAGGGGTATCTAGAGAAAGGGAGAGGTTTAATAACTAACCTCACCCTAACGCGTACCCTAACCCTAACCCCTACCCTAACCCTAACGCGTACCCTAATCCTAACCCGTACCCTAAACCGAGCCCTAACCCTAACACTAACCCTAACCCTAACCCTAACCCATACCCTACGCCCTACCCGAACCCCTCCCCGAACCCGTACCCTAAGCCGTACCCTAACCCTCACCCTAACCCTAACACTAGCCCTAAGCTACCCTTGACGGCTTCTGCCTCCAATAGATTTCCTAAGCACTAGTGTTTTAAGGAACAGGTTAAAAAGAGAATCATAATGTGATTTCGTGATAATGGGTGTGTTCCTTATCTTCTCCTAGTGTCTAAACTCTTCTCCATGGCTGGACCCCCAAATAATATTCCTTTACGTGCTAAGGGGTATCTAGAGATTGGGATAGGTTTAATAACTACCCTCACCCTAATGCGTACCCTTACCCTAACCCCTACCCTAACCCTAACGCGTACCCTAATCCTAACCCGTAGCCTAAATTGAGCCCTAACCCTAACACTAGCCCTAACCCTAACCCTAATCCATACTCTACGCGCTACCCGAACCCCTCCCCGAACCCGTACCCTAAGCCGTACCCTAACCCTCACCCTAACCCTAACCCTAAGCTACCCTTGACTGCTTCTGCCTCCAATAGATTTCCTAAGCACTAGTGTTTTAAGGAACAGGTTAAAAAGAGAATCCTAATGTGATTTCTTGATAATGGGTGTGTTCCTTATCTTCTCCTAGTGTCTAAACTCTTCTCCATGGCTGGACCCCCAAATAATATTCCTTTACGTGCTAAGGGGTATCTAGAGAGTGGGATAGGTTTAATAACTAACCTCACCCTATCGCGTACCCTACCCCTAACCCCTACCCTAACACTAACGCGTACCCTAATCCTAACCCGTACCCTAAACCGAGCCCTAACCCTAACCCTAACCCTAACCCTAACCCTAGCCGAGCCCTAACCCTAACACTAACCCTAACCCTAACCCTAACCCATACCCTACGCCCTACCCGAACCCCTCCCCGAACCCGTACCCTAAGCCGTACCCTAACCCTCACCCTAACCCTAACCCTAGCCCTAAGCTTCCCTTGACGGCTTCTGCCTCCAATAGATTTCCTAAGCACTAGTGTTTTAAGGAACAGGTTAAAAAGAGAATCCTAATGTGATTTCTTGATAATGGGTGTGTTCCTTATCTTCTCCTCGTGTCTAAACTCTTCTCCATGGCTGGACCCCCAAATAATATTCCTTTACGTGCTAAGGGGTATCTAGAGAGTGGGATAGGTTTAATAACTACCCTCACCCTAACGCGTACCCTAACCCTAACCCCTACCCTAACCCTAACGCGTACCCTAATCATAACCCGTACCCTAAACCGAGCCCTAAACCAAACACTAATCCTAACCCTAACCCTAACCCATACCCTACGCCCTACCCGAATCCCTCCCCGAACCCGTACCCCAAGCCGTACCCTAACCCTCACCCTAACCCTAACCCTAGCCCTAAGCTTCCCTTGACGGCTTCTGCCTCCAATAGATTTCCTAAGCACTAGTGTTTTAAGGAAGAGGTTAAAAAGAGAATCCTAATGTGATTTCTTGATAATGGGTGTGTTCCTTATCTTCTCCTCGTGTCTAAACTCTTCTCCATGGCTGGACCCCTAAATAATATTCCTTTACGTGCTAAGGGGTATCTAGAGAGTGGGATAGGTTTAATAACTACCCTCACCCTAACGCGTACCCTAACCCTAACCCCTACCCTAACCCTAACGCGTACCCTAATCCTAACCCGTACCCTAAACCGAGCCCTAACCCTAACACTAACCCTAACCCTAACCCTAACCCATACCCTACACCCTACCCGAACCCCTCCCCGAACCCGTACCCTAAGCCGTACCCTAACCCTCACCCTAACCCTAACCCTAGCCCTAAGCTACCCTTGATGGCTTCTGCCTCCAATAGATTTCCTAAGCACTAGTGTTTTAAGGAACAGGTTAAAAAGAGAATCCTAATGTGATTTCGTGATAATGGGTGTGTTCCTTATCTTCTCCTAGTGTCTAAACTCTTCTCCATGGCTGGACCCCCAAATAATATACCTTTACGTGTTAAGGGGTATCTAGAGAGTGGGATAGGTTTAATAACTACCCTCACCCTAATGCGTACCCTAACCCTAACCCCTACCCTAACCCTAACCCGTACCCTAATCCTAACCCGTACCCTAAACCGAGCCCTAACCCTAACACTAGCCCTAACCCTAACCCTAACCCATACCCTACGCCCTACCTGAACCCCTCCCCGAACCCGTACAGTAAGCCGTACCGTAACCCTCACCCTAACCCTAACCCGAACCCTAAGCTACCCTTGACTGCTTCTGCCTCCAATAGATTTCCTAAGCACTAGTGTTTTAAGGAACAGGTTAAAAAGAGAATCCTAATGTGATTTCGTGATAATGGGTGTGTTCCTTATCTTCTCCTCGTGTCTAAACTCTTCTCCATGGCTGGACCCCCAAATAATATTCCTTTACGTGCTAAGGGGTATCTAGAGAGAGGGAGAGGTTTAATAACTACCCTCACCCTAACGCGTACCCTAACCCTAACCCCAACCCTAACCCTAACGCGTACCCTAATCCTAAACCGTACCCTAAACCGAGCCCTAACCCTAACACTAACCCTAACCCTAACCCTAACCCATACCCTACGCCCTACCCGAACCCCTCCCCGAACCCGTACCCTAAGCCTTACCCTAACCCTCACCATAACCCTAACCCTAACCCTAAGCTACCCTTGACTGCTTCTGCCTCCAATAGATTTCCTAAGCACTAGTATTTTAAGGAACAGGTTAAAAAGAGAATCCTAATGTGATTTCTTGATAATGGGTGTGTTCCTTATCTTCTCCTCGTGTCTAAACTCTTCTCCATGGCTGGACCCCCAAATAATATTCCTTTACGTGCTAAGGGGTATCTAGAGAGTGGGATAGGTTTAATAACTACCCTCACCCTAACGCGTACCCTAACCCTAATCCCTACCCTAAGCCTAACGCGTACCCTAATCCTAACCCGTACCCTAAACCGAGCCCTAACCCTAACACTAGCCCTAACCCTAACCATAACCCATACCCTACGCCCTACCCGAACCCCTCCCCGAACCCGTAACCTAAGCCGTACCCTAACCCTCACCCTAACCCTAACCCTAACCCTACGCTACCCTTGACTGCTTCTGTCTCCAATAGATTTCCTAAGCACTAGTGTTTTAAGGAACAGGTTAAAAAGAGAATCATAATGTGATTTCGTGATAATGGGTTTGTTCCTTATCTTCTCCTCGTGTCTAAACTCTTCTCCATGGCTGGACCCCTAAATAATATTCCTTTACGTGCTAAGGGGTATCTAGAGAGTGGGATAGGTTTAATAACTAACCTCACCCTATCGCGTACACTAACCCTAACCCCTACCCTAACACTAACGCGTACCCTAATCATAACCCGTACCCTAAACCGAGCCCTAACCCAAACACTAACCCTTACCCTAACCCTAACCCATACCCTACGCCCTACCCGAACCCCTCCCCGAACCCGTACCCCAAGCCGTACCCTAACCCTCACCCTAACCCTAACCCTAGCCCTAAGCTTCCCTTGACGGCTTCTGCCTCCAATAGATTTCCTAAGCACTAGTGTTTTAAGGAACAGGTTAAAAAGAGAATCCTAATGTGATTTCTTGATAATGGGTGTGTTCCTTATCTTCTCCTCGTGTCTAAACTCTTCTCCATGGCTGGACCCCTAAATAATATTCCTTTACGTGCTAAGGGGTATCTAGAGAGTGGGATAGGTTTAATAACTACCCTCACCCTAACGCGTACCCTAACCCTAACCCCTACCCTAACCCTAACGCGTACCCTAATCCTAACCCGTACCCTAAACCGAGCCCTAACCCTAACACTAACCCTAACCCTAACCCTAACCCATACCCTACGCCCTACCCGAAACCCTCCCCAAACCCGTACCGTAAGCCGTACCGTAACCCTCACCCTAACCCTAACCCGAACCCTAAGCTACCCTTGACTGCTTCTGCCTCCAATAGATTTCCTAAGCACTAGTGTTTTAAGGAACAGGTTAAAAAGAGAATCCTAATGTGATTTCGTGATAATGGGTGTGTTCCTTATCTTCTCCTCGTGTCTAAACTCTTCTCCATGGCTGGACCCCCAAATAATATTCCTTTACGTGCTAAGGGGTATCTAGAGAGTGGGATAGGTTTAATAACTACCCTCACCCTAACGCGTACCCTAACCCTAACCCCTACCCTAACCCTAACGCGTACCCTAATCCTAACCCGTACCCTAAACCGAGCCCTAACCCTAACACTAACCCTAACCCTAACCGTAACCCATACCCTACGCCCTACCCGAACCCCTCCCCGAACCCGTACCCTAAGCCTTACCCTAACCCTCACCCTAACCCTAACCCTAACCCTAAGCTACCCTTGACTGCTTCTGCCTCCAATAGATTTCCTAAGCACTAGTGTTTTAAGGAACAGGTTAAAAAGAGAATCCTAATGTGATTTCTTGATAATGGGTGTGTTCCTTATCTTCTCCTCGTGTCTAAACTCTTCTCCATGGCTGGACCCCCAAATAATATTCCTTTACGTGCTAAGGGGTATCTAGAGAGTGGGATAGGTTTAATAACTACCCTCACCCTAACGTGTACCCTAACCCTAACCCCTACCCTAAGCCTAACGCGTACCCTAATCCTAACCCGTACCCTAAACCGAGCCCTAACCCTAACACTAGCCCTAACCCTAACCCATACCCTACGCCCTACCCGAACCCCTCCCCGAACCCGTACCCTAAGCCGTACCCTAACCCTCACCCTAACCCTAACCCTAACCCTACGCTACCCTTGACTGCTTCTGTCTCCAATAGATTTCCTAAGCACTAGTGTTTTAAGGAACAGGTTAAAAAGAGAATCCTAATGTGATTTCTTGATAATGGGTGTGTTCCTTTTCTTCTCCTCGTGTCTAAACTCTTCTCCATGGCTGGACACCCAAATAATATTCCTTTACGTGCTAAGGGGTATCTAGAGAGTGGGATAGGTTTAATAACTACCCTCACCCTAACGCGTACCCTAACCCTAACCCCTACCCTAACCCTAACGCGTACCCTAATCCTAACCCGTACCCTAAACCGAGCCCTAACCCTAACACTAGCCCTAACCCTAACCCTAACCCATACCCTACGCCCTACCCGAACCCCTCCCCGAACCCGTACCCTAAGCCGTACCCTAACCCTCACCCTAACCCTAACCCTAACCCTACGCTACCCTTGACTGCTTCTGCCTCCAATAGATTTCCTAAGCACTAGTGTTTTTAGGAACAGGTTAAAAAGAGAATCCTAATGTGATTTCTTGATAATGGGTGTGTTCCTTATCTTCTCCTGGTGTCTAAACTCTTCTCCATGGCTGGACCCCGAAATAATATTCCTTTACGTGCTAAGGGGTATCTAGACAGTGGGATAGGTTGAATAACTAACCTCACCCTATCGCGTACCCTAACCCTAACCTCTACCCTAACACTAACGCGTACCCTAATACTAACCCGTACCCTAAACCGAGCCCTAACCCTAACACTAGCCCTAACCCTAACCCTAACCCATACCCTACGCCCTACCCGAACCCCTCCCCGAACCCGTACCCTAAGCCGTACCCTAACCCTCACCCTAACCCTAACACTAGCCCTAAGCTACCCTTGACGGCTTCTGCCTCCAATAGATTTCCTAAGCACTAGTGTTTTAAGGAACAGGTTAAAAAGAGAATCATAATGTGATTTCGTGATAATGGGTGTGTTCCTTATCTTCTCCTAGTGTCTAAACTCTTCTCCATGGCTGGACCCCCAAATAATATTCCTTTACGTGCTAAGGGGTATCTAGAGAGAGGGAGAGGTTTAATAACTAACCTCACCCTAACGCGTACCCTAACCCTAACCCCTACCCTAACCCTAACGCGTACCCTAATCCTAACCCGTACCCTAAACCGAGCCCTAACCCTAACACTAACCCTAACCCTAACCCTAACCCATACCCTACGCCCTACCCGAACCCCTCCCCGAACCCGTACCCTAAGCCGTACCCTAACCCTCACCCTAACCCTAACACTAGCCCTAAGCTACCCTTGACGGCTTCTGCCTCCAATAGATTTCCTAAGCACTAGTGTTTTAAGGAACAGGTTAAAAAGAGAATCATAATGTGATTTCGTGATAATGGGTGTGTTCCTTATCTTCTCCTAGTGTCTAAACTCTTCTCCATGGCTGGACCCCCAAATAATATTCCTTTACGTGCTAAGGGGTATCTAGAGATTGGGATAGGTTTAATAACTACCCTCCCCCTAATGCGTACCCTTACCCTAACCCCTACCCTAACCCTAACGCGTACCCTAATCCTAACCCGTAGCCTAAATCGAGCCCTAACCCTAACACTAGCCCTAACCCTAACCCTAATCCATACCCTACGCGCTACCCGAACCCCTCCCCGAACCCGTACCCTAAGCCGTACCCTAACCCTCACCCTAACCCTAACCCTAAGCTACCCTTGACTGCTTCTGCCTCCAATAGATTTCCTAAGCACTAGTGTTTTAAGGAACAGGTTAAAAAGAGAATCCTAATGTGATTTCTTGATAATGGGTGTGTTCCTTATCTTCTCCTAGTGTCTAAACTCTTCTCCATGGCTGGACCCCCAAATAATATTCCTTTACGTGCTAAGGGGTATCTAGAGAGAGGGAGAGGTTTAATAACTAACCTCACCCTAACGCGTACCCTAACCCTAACCCCTACCCTAACCCTAACGCGTACCCTAATCCTAACCCGTACCCTAAACCGAGCCCTAACCCTAACACTAACCCTAACCCTAACCCTAACCCATACCCTACGCCCTATCCGAACCCCTCCCCGAACCCGTACCCTAAGCCGTACCCTAACCCTCACCCTAACCCTAACACTAGCCCTAAGCTACCCTTGACGGCTTCTGCCTCCAATAGATTTCCTAAGCACTAGTGTTTTAAGGAACAGGTTAAAAAGAGAATCATAATGTGATTTCGTGATAATGGGTGTGTTCCTTATCTTCTCCTAGTGTCTAAACTCTTCTCCATGGCTGGACCCCCAAATAATATTCCTTTACGTGCTAAGGGGTATCTAGAGATTGGGATAGGTTTAATAACTACCCTCACCCTAATGCGTACCCTTACCCTAACCCCTACCCTAACCCTAACGCGTACCCTAATCCTAACCCGTAGCCTAAATCGAGCCCTAACCCTAACACTAGCCCTAACCCTAACCCTAATCCATACCCTACGTGCTACCCGAACCCCTCCCCGAACCCGTACCCTAAGCCGTACCCTAACCCTCACCCTAACCCTAACCCTAAGCTACCCTTGACTGCTTCTGCCTCCAATAGATTTCCTAAGCACTAGTGTTTTAAGGAACAGGTTAAAAAGAGAATCCTAATGTGATTTCTTGATAATGGGTGTGTTCCTTATCTTCTCCTAGTGTCTAAACTCTTCTCCATGGCTGGACCCCCAAATAATATTCCTTTACGTGCTAAGGGGTATCTAGAGAGTGGGATAGGTTTAATAACTAACCTCACCCTATCGCGTACCCTACCCCTAACCCCTACCCTAACACTAACGCGTACCCTAATCCCTAACCCGTACCCTAAACCGAGCCCTAACCCTAACCCTAACCCTAACCCTAACCCTAGCCGAGCCCTAACCCTAACACTAACCCTAACCCTAACCCTAACACATACCCTACGCCCTACCCGAACCCCTCCCCGAAACCGTACCGTAAGCCGTACCGTAACCCTCACCCTAACCCTAAAACGAACCCTAAGCTACCCTTGACTGCTTCTGCCTCCAATAGATTTCCTAAGCACTAGTGTTTTAAGGAACAGGTTAAAAAGAGAATCCTAATGTGATTTCGTGATAATGGGTGTGTTCCTTATCTTCTCCTAGTGTCTAAACTCTTCTCCATGGCTGGACCCCCAAATAATATTCCTTTACGTGCTAAGGGGTATCTAGAGAGAGGGAGAGGTTTAATAACTACCCTCACCCTAACGCGTACCCTAACCCTAACCCCAACCCTAACCCTAACGCGTACCCTAATCCTAAACCGTACCCTAAACCGAGCCCTAACCCTAACACTAACCCTAACCCTAACCCTAACCCATACCCTACGCCCTACCCGAACCCCTCCCCGAACCCGTACCCTAAGCCTTACCCTAACCCTCACCCTAACCCTAACCCTAACCCTAAGCTACCCTTGACTGCTTCTGCCTCCAATAGATTTCCTAAGCACTAGTATTTTAAGGAACAGGTTAAAAAGAGAATCCTAATGTGATTTCTTGATAATGGGTGTGTTCCTTATCTTCTCCTCGTGTCTAAACTCTTTTCCATGGCTGGACCCCCAAATAATATTCCTTTACGTGCTAAGGGGTATCTAGAGAGTGGGATAGGTTTAATAACTACCCTCACCCTAACGTGTACCCTAACCCTAATCCCTACCCTAAGCCTAACGCGTACCCTAATCCTAACCCGTACCCTAAACCGAGCCCTAACCCTAACAGTAGCCCTAACCGTAACCCTAACCCATACCCTACGCCCTACCCGAACCCCTCCCCGAACCCGTAACCTAAGCCGTACCCTAACCCTCACCCTAACCCTAACCCTAACCCTACGCTACCCTTGACTGCTTCTGTCTCCAATAGATTTCCTAAGCACTAGTGTTTTAAGGAACAGGTTAAAAAGAGAATCATAATGTGATTTCGTGATAATGGGTGTGTTCCTTATCTTCTCCTCGTGTCTAAACTCTTCTCCATGGCTGGACCCCCAAATAATATTCCTTTACGTGCTAAGGGGTATCTAGAGAGTGGGATAGGTTTAATAACTACCCTCACCCTAACGCGTACCCTAACCCTCTTCCCTACCCTAACAATAAAGCGTACCCTAATCCTAACCCGTACCCTAAACCGAGCCCTAACCCTAACACTAACCCTAACCCTAACCCTAACCCATACCCTACGCCCTACCCGAACCCCTCCCCGAACCCGTACCCTAAGCCGTACCCTAACCCTCACCCTAACCCTAACCCTAGCCCTAAGCTACCCTTGACGGCTTCTGCCTCCAATAGATTTCCTAAGCACTAGTGTTTTAAGGAACAGGTTAAAAAGAGAATCCTAATGTGATTTCTTGATAATGGGTGTGTTCCTTATTTTCTCCTCGTGTCTAAACTCTTCTCCATGGGTGGACCCCCAAATAATATTCCTTTACGTGCTAAGGGGTATCTAGAGAGTGGGATAGGTTTAATAACTACCCTCACCCTAACGCGTACCCTAACCCTAACCCCTACCCTAACCCTAACGCGTACCCTAATCCTAACCCGTACCCTAAACCGAGCCCTAAACCTAACACTAACCCTAACCCTAACCCTAACCCATACCCTACGCCCTACCCGAACCCTTCCCCGAACCCGTACCGTAAGCCGTACCCTAACCCTCACCCTAACCCTAACCCGAACCCTAAGCTACCCTTGACTGCTTCTGCCTCCAATAGATTTCCTAAGCACTAGTGTTTTAAGGAACAGGCTAAAAAGAGAATCGTAAAGTGATTTCTTGATAATGGGTGTGTTCCTTATCTTCTCCTCGTGTCTAAACTCTTCTCCATGGCTGGACCCCCAAATAATATTCCTTTACGTCCTAAGGGTTATCTAGAGAGTGGGATAGGTTTAATAATTACCCTCACACTAATGCGTACCCTAACCCTAACCCCTACCCTAACCCTAACGCGTACCCTAATCCTAACCCGTACCCTAAACCGAGCCCTAACCCTAACACTAGCCCTAACCCTAACCCTAACCCATACCCTACGCCCTACCCGAAACCCTCCCCGAACCCGTACCCTAAACCGTACCCTAACCCTTACCCTAACCCTAACCCTAACCCTACGCTACCCTTGACTTCTTTGCCTCCAATAGATTTCCTAAGCACTAGTGTTTTAAGGAACAGGTTAAAAAGAGAATCCTAATGTGATTTCTTGATAATGGGTGTGTTCCTTATCTTCTCCTAGTGTCTAAACTCTTCTCCATGGCTGGACCCCCAAATAATATTCCTTTACGTGCTAAGGGGTATCTAGAGAGAGGGAGAGGTTTAATAACTACCCTCACCCTAATGCGTACCCTAACCCTAACCCCTACCCTAACCCTAACGCGTACCCTAATCCTAACCCGTACCCTAAACCGAGCCCTAACCCTAACACTATCCCTAACCCTAACCCTAACCCATACCCTACGCCCTACCCGAACCCCTCCCCGAACCCGTAACCTAAGCCGTACCCTAACCCTCACACTAACCCTAACCCTAACCCTACGCTACCCTTGACTGCTTCTGTCTCCAATAGATTTCCTAAGCACTAGTGTTTTAAGGAACAGGTTAAAAAGAGAATCCTAATGTGATTTCTTGATAATGGGTGTGTTCCTTATCTTCTCCTAGTGTCTAAACTCTTCTCCATGGCTGGACCCCCAAATAATATTCCTTTACGTGCTAAGGGGTATCTAGAGAGTGGGATAGATTTAATAACTAACCTCACCCTATCGCGTACCCTAACCCTAACCCCTACCCTAACACTAACGCGTACCCTAATCCTAACCCGTACCCTAAACCGAGCCCTAACCCTAACACTAACCCTAACCCTAACCCTAACCCATACCCTACGCCCTACCCGAACCCCTCCCCGAACCCGTACCCTAAGCCGTACCCTAACCCTCACCCTAACCCTAACCCTAGCCCTAAGCTACCCTTGATGGCTTCTGCCTCCAATAGATTTCCTAAGCACTAGTGTTTTAAGGAAGAGGTTAAAAAGAGAATCCTAATGTGATTTCGTGATAATGGGTGTGTTCCTTATCTTCTCCTAGTGTCTAAACTCTTCTCCATGGCTGGACCCCCAAATAATATTCCTTTACGTGTTAAGGGGTATCTAGAGAGTGGGATAGGTTTAATAACTACCCTCACCCTATCGCGTACCCTAACCCTAACCCCTACCCTAACCCTAAACCGTACACTAATCCTAACCCGTAACCTAAACCGAGCCCTAAACCTAACACTAGCCCTAACCCTAACACTAACCCATACCCTACGCCCTACCCGAACCCCTCCCCGAACCCGTACCGTAAGCCGTACCGTAACCCTCACCCTAACCCTAACCCTAGCCCTAAGCTACCCTTGACGGCTTCTGCCGCCAATAGATTTCCTAAGCACTAGTGTTTTAAGGAACAGGTTAAAAAGAGAATCCTAATGTGATTTCTTGATAATGGGTGTGTTCCTTATCTTCTCCTCGTGTCTAAACTCTTCTCCATGGCTGGACCCCCAAATAATATTCCTTTACGTGCTAAGGGGTATCTAGAGAGTGGGATAGGTTTAATAACTACCCTCACCCTAACGTGTACCCTAACCCTAACCCCTACCCTAAGCCTAACGCGTACCCTAATCCTAACCCGTACCCTAAACCGAGCCCTAACCCTAACACTAACCCTAACCCTAACCCTAACCCATACCCTACGCCCTACCCGAACCCCTCCCCGAACCCGTACCCTAAGCCGTACCCTAACCCTCACCCTAACCCTAACACTAGCCCTAAGCTACCCTTGACGGCTTCTGCCTCCAATAGATTTCCTAAGCACTAGTGTTTTAAGGAACAGGTTAAAAAGAGAATCATAATGTGATTTCATGATAATGGGTGTGTTCCTTATCTTCTCCTAGTGTCTAAACTCTTCTCCATGGCTGGACCCCCAAATAATATTCCTTTACGTGCTAAGGGGTATCTAGAGATTGGGATAGGTTTAATAACTACCCTCACCCTAATGCGTACCCTTACCCTAACCCCTACCCTAACCCTAACGCGTACCCTAATCCTAACCCGTAGCCTAAACCGAGCCCTAACCCTAACACTAGCCCTAACCATAACCCTATTCCATACCCTACGCGCTACCCGAACCCCTCCCCGAACACGTACCCTAAGCCGTACCCTAACCCTCACCCTAACCCTAACCCTAACCCTAAGCTACCCTTGACTGCTTCTGCCTCCAATAGATTTCCTAAGCACTAGTGTTTTAAGGAACAGGTTAAAAAGAGAATCCTAATGTGATTTCTTGATAATGGGTGTGTTCCTTATCTTCTCCTAGTGTCTAAACTCTTCTCCATGGCTGGACCCCCAAATAATATTCCTTTACGTGCTAAGGGGTATCTAGAGAGTGGGATAGGTTTAATAACTAACCTCACCCTATCGCGTACCCTACCCCTAACCCCTACCCTAACACTAACGCGTACCCTAATCCTAACCCGTACCCTAAACCGAGCCCTAACCCTAACCCTAACCCTAACCCTAACCCTAGCCGATCCCTAACCCTAACACTAACCCTAACCCTTACCCTAACCCATACCCTACGCCCTACCCGAACCCCTCCCCGAACCCGTACCCTAAGCCGTACCCTAACCCTCACCCTAACCCTAACACTAGCCCTAAGCTACCCTTGACGGCTTCTGCCTCCAATAGATTTCCTAAGCACTAGTGTTTTAAGGAACAGGTTAAAAAGAGAATCATAATGTGATTTCGTGATAATGGGTGTGTTCCTTATCTTCTCCTAGTGTCTAAACTCTTCTCCATGGCTGGACCCCCAAATAATATTCCTTTACGTGCTAAGGGGTATCTAGAGATTGGGATAGGTTTAATAACTACCCTCACCCTAATGCGTACCCTTACCCTAACCCCTACCCTAACCCTAACGCGTACCCTAATCCTAACCCGTAGCCTAAACCGAGCCCTAACCCTAACACTAGCCCTAACCCTAACCCTAATCCATACCCTACGCGCTACCCGAACCCCTCCGCGAACCCGTACCCTAAGCCGTACCCTAACCCTCACCCTAACCCTAACCCTAACCCTAAGCTACCCTTGACTGCTTCTGCCTCCAATAGATTTCCTAAGCACTAGTGTTTTAAGGAACAGTTTAAAAAGAGAATCCTAATGTGATTTCTTGATAATGGGTGTGTTCCTTATCTTCTCCTAGTGTCTAAACTCTTCTCCATGGCTGGACCCCCAAATAATATTCCTTTACGTGCTAAGGGGTATCTAGAGAGTGGGATAGGTTTAATAACTAACCTCACCCTATCGCGTACCCTACCCCTAACCCCTACCCTAACACTAACGCGTACCCTAATCCTAACCCGTACCCTAAACCGAGCCCTAACCCTAACCCTAACCCTAACCCTAACCCTAGCCGAGCCCTAACCCTAACACTAACCCTAACCCTAACCCTAACCCATACCCTACGCCCTACCCGAACCCCTCCCCGAACCCGTACCCTAAGCCGTACCCTAACCCTCACCCTAACCCTAACCCTAGCCCTAAGCTTCCCTTGACGGCTTCTGCCTCCAATAGATTTCCTAAGCACTAGTGTTTTAAGGAACAGGTTAAAAAGAGAATCCTAATGTGATTTCTTAATAATGGGTGTGTTCCTTATCTTCTCCTCGTGTCTAAACTCTTCTCCATGGCTGGACCCCCAAATAATATTCCTTTACGTGCTAAGGGGTATCTAGAGAGTGGGATAGGTTTAATAACTACCCTCACCCTAACGCGTACCCTAACCCTAACCCCTACCCTAACCCTAACGCGTACGCTAATCCTAACCCGTACCCTAAACCGAGCCCTAACCCTAACACTAACCCTAACCCTAACCCTAACCCATACCCTACGCCCTACCCGAACCCCTCCCCGAACCCGTACCGTAAGCCGTACCGTAACCCTCACCCTAACCCTAACCCGAACCCTAAGCTACGCTTGACTGCTTCTGCCTCCAATAGATTTCCTAAGCACTAGTGTTTTAAGGAACAGGTTAAAAAGAGAATCCTAATGTGATTTCGTGATAATGGGTGTGTTCCTTATCTTCTCCTAGTGTCTAAACTCTTCTCCATGGCTGGACCCCCAAATAATATTCCTTTACGTGTTAAGGGGTATCTAGAGAGTGGGATAGGTTTAATAACTACCCTCACCCTATCGCGTACCCTAACCCTAACCCCTACCCTAACCCTAAACCGTACACTAATCCTAACCCGTAACCTAAACCGAGCCCTAAACCTAACACTAGCCCTAACCCTAACACTAACCCATACCCTACGCCCTACCCGAACCCCTCCCCGAACCCGTACCGTAAGCTGTACCGTAACCCTCACCCTAACCCTAACCCTAGCCCTAAGCTACCCTTGACTGCTTCTGCCTCCAATAGATTTCCTAAGCACTAGTGTTTTAAGGAACAGGTTAAAAAGAGAATCCTAATGTGATTTCTTGATAATGGGTGTGTTCCTTATCTTCTCCTCGTGTCTAAACTCTTCTCCATGGCTGGACCCCCAAATAATATTCCTTTACGTGCTAAGGGGTATCTAGAGAGTGGGATAGGTTTAATAACTACCCTCACCCTAACGTGTACCCTAACCCTAACCCCTACCCTAAGCCTAACGCGTACCCTAATCCTAACCCGTACCCTAAACCGAGCCCTAACCCTAACACTAACCCTAACCCTAACCCTAACCCATACCCTACGCCCTACCCGAACCCCTCCCCGAAACCGTACCCTAAGCCGTACCCTAACCCTCACCCTAACCCTAACACTAGCCCTAAGCTACCCTTGACGGCTTCTGCCTCCAATAGATTTCCTAAGCACTAGTATTTTAAGGAACAGGTTAAAAAGAGAATCATAATGTGATTTCATGATAATGGGTGTGTTCCTTATCTTCTCCTAGTGTCTAAACTCTTCTCCATGGCTGGACCCCCAAATAATATTCCTTTACGTGCTAAGGGGTATCTAGAGATTGGGATAGGTTTAATAACTACCCTCACCCTAATGCGTACCCTTACCCTAACCCCTACCCTAACCCTAACGCGTACCCTAATCCTAACCCGTAGCCTAAACCGAGCCCTAACCCTAACACTAGCCCTAACCATAACCCTATTCCATACCCTACGCGCTACCCGAACCCCTCCCCGAACACGTACCCTAAGCCGTACCCTAACCCTCACCCTAACCCTAACCCTAACCCTAAGCTACCCTTGACTGCTTCTGCCTCCAATAGATTTCCTAAGCACTAGTGTTTTAAGGAACAGGTTAAAAAGAGAATCCTAATGTGATTTCTTGATAATGGGTGTGTTCCTTATCTTCTCCTAGTGTCTAAACTCTTCTCCATGGCTGGACCCCCAAATAATATTCCTTTACGTGCTAAGGGGTATCTAGAGAGTGGGATAGGTTTAATAACTAACCTCACCCTATCGCGTACCCTACCCCTAACCCCTACCCTAACACTAACGCGTACCCTAATCCTAACCCGTACCCTAAACCGAGCCCTAACCCTAACCCTAACCCTAACCCTAACCCTAGCCGATCCCTAACCCTAACACTAACCCTAACCCTTACCCTAACCCATACCCTACGCCCTACCCGAACCCCTCCCCGAACCCGTACCCTAAGCCGTACCCTAACCCTCACCCTAACCCTAACACTAGCCCTAAGCTACCCTTGACGGCTTCTGCCTCCAATAGATTTCCTAAGCACTAGTGTTTTAAGGAACAGGTTAAAAAGAGAATCATAATGTGATTTCGTGATAATGGGTGTGTTCCTTATCTTCTCCTAGTGTCTAAACTCTTCTCCATGGCTGGACCCCCAAATAATATTCCTTTACGTGCTAAGGGGTATCTAGAGATTGGGATAGGTTTAATAACTACCCTCACCCTAATGCGTACCCTTACCCTAACCCCTACCCTAACCCTAACGCGTACCCTAATCCTAACCCGTAGCCTAAACCGAGCCCTAACCCTAACACTAGCCCTAACCCTAACCCTAAACCATACCCTACGCGCTACCCGAACCCCTCCGCGAACCCGTACCCTAAGCCGTACCCTAACCCTCACCCTAACCCTAACCCTAACCCTAAGCTACCCTTGACTGCTTCTGCCTCCAATAGATTTCCTAAGCACTAGTGTTTTAAGGAACAGTTTAAAAAGAGAATCCTAATGTGATTTCTTGATAATGGGTGTGTTCCTTATCTTCTCCTAGTGTCTAAACTCTTCTCCATGGCTGGACCCCCAAATAATATTCCTTTACGTGCTAAGGGGTATCTAGAGAGTGGGATAGGTTTAATAACTAACCTCACCCTATCGCGTACCCTACCCCTAACCCCTACCCTAACACTAACGCGTACCCTAATCCTAACCCGTACCCTAAACCGAGCCCTAACCCTAACCCTAACCCTAACCCTAACCCTAGCCGAGCCCTAACCCTAACACTAACCCTAACCCTAACCCTAACCCATACCCTACGCCCTACCCGAACCCCTCCCCTAACCCGTACCCTAAGCCGTACCCTAACCCTCACCCTAACCCTAACCCTAGCCCTAAGCTTCCCTTGACGGCTTCTGCCTCCAATAGATTTCCTAAGCACTAGTGTTTTAAGGAACAGGTTAAAAAGAGAATCCTAATGTGATTTCTTGATAATGGGTGTGTTCCTTATCTTCTCCTCGTGTCTAAACTCTTCTCCATGGCTGGACCCCCAAATAATATTCCTTTACGTGCTAAGGGGTATCTAGAGAGTGGGATAGGTTTAATAACTACCCTCACCCTAACGCGTACCCTAACCCTAACCCCTACCCTAACCCTAACGCGTACCCTAATCCTAACCCGTACCCTAAACCGAGCCCTAAACCTAACACTAACCCTAACCCTAACCCTAACCCATACCCTACGCCCTACCCGAACCCTTCCCCGAACCCGTACCGTAAGCCGTACCCTAACCCTCACCCTAACCCTAACCCGAACCCTAAGCTACCCTTGACTGCTTCTGCCTCCAATAGATTTCCTAAGCACTAGTGTTTTAAGGAACAGGCTAAAAAGAGAATCGTAAAGTGATTTCTTGATAATGGGTGTGTTCCTTATCTTCTCCTCGTGTCTAAACTCTTCTCCATGGCTGGACCCCCAAATAATATTCCTTTACGTGCTAAGGGTTATCTAGAGAGTGGGATAGGTTTAATAATTACCCTCACACTAATGCGTACCCTAACCCTAACCCCTACCCTAACCCTAACGCGTACCCTAATCCTAACCCGTACCCTAAACCGAGCCCTAACCCTAACACTAGCCCTAACCCTAACCCTAACCCATACCCTACGCCCTACCCGAAACCCTCCCCGAACCCGTACCCTAAACCGTACCCTAACCCTTACCCTAACCCTAACCCTAACCCTACGCTACCCTTGACTTCTTCTGCCTCCAATAGATTTCCTAAGCACTAGTGTTTTAAGGAACAGGTTAAAAAGAGAATCCTAATGTGATTTCTTGATAATGGGTGTGTTCCTTATCTTCTCCTCGTGTCTAAACTCTTCTCCATGGCTGGACCCCTAAATAATATTCCTTTACGTGCTAAGGGGTATCTAGAGAGTGGGATAGGTTTAATAACTAACCTCACCCTATCGCGTACCCTAACCCTAACCCCTACCCTAACACTAACGCGTACCCTAATCATAACCCGTACCCTAAACCGAGCCCTAACCCAAACACTAACCCTAACCCTAACCCTAACCCATACCCTACGCCCTACCCGAACCCCTCCCCGAACCCGTACCCCAAGCCGTACCCTAACCCTCACCCTAACCCTAACCCTAGCCCTACGCTTCCCTTGACGGCTTCTGCCTCCAATAGATTTCCTAAGCACTAGTGTTTTAAGGAACAGGTTAAAAAGAGAATCCTAATGTGATTTCTTGATAATGGGTGTGTTCCTTATCTTCTCCTCGTGTCTAAACTCTTCTCCATGGCTGGACCCCTAAATAATATTCCTTTACGTGCTAAGGGGTATCTAGAGAGTGGGATAGGTTTAATAACTACCCTCACCCTAACGCGTACCCTAACCCTAACCCCTACCCTAACCCTAACGCGTACCCTAATCCTAACCCGTACCCTAAACCGAGCCCTAAGCCTAACACTAACCCTAACCCTAACCCTAACACATACCCTACGCCCTACCCGAAACCCTCCCCGCACCCGTACCGTAAGCCGTACCGTAACCCTCACCCTAACCCTAAACCGAACCCTAAGCTACCCTTGACTGCTTCTGACTCCAATAGATTTCCTAAGCACTAGTGTTTTAAGGAACAGGTTAAAAAGAGAATCCTAATGTGATTTCGTGATAATGGGTGTGTTCCTTATCTTCTCCTAGTGTCTAAACTCTTCTCCATGGCTGGACCCCCAAATAATATTCCTTTACGTGCTAAGGGGTATCTAGAGAGAGGGAGAGGTTTAATAACTACCCTCACCCTAACGCGTACCCTAACCCTAACCCCTACCCTAACCCTAAAGCGTACCCTAATCCTAACCCGTACCCTAAACCGAGCCCTAACCCTAACACTATCCCTAACCCTAACCCTAACCCATACCCTACGCCCTACCCGAACCCCTCCCCGAACCCGTAACCTAAGCCGTACCCTAACCCTCACACTAACCCTAACCCTAACCCTACGCTACCCTTGACTGCTTCTGTCTCCAATAGATTTCCTAAGCACTAGTGTTTTAAGGAACAGGTTAAAAAGAGAATCCTAATGTGATTTCTTGATAATGGGTGTGTTCCTTATCTTCTCCTAGTGTCTAAACTCTTCTCCATGGCTGGACCCCCAAATAATATTCCTTTACGTGCTAAGGGGTATCTAGAGAGTGGGATAGATTTAATAACTAACCTCACCCTATCGCGTACCCTAACCCTAACCCCTACCCTAACACTAACGCGTACCCTAATCCTAACCCGTACCCTAAACCGAGCCCTAACCCTAACACTAACCCTAACCCTAACCCTAACCCATACCCTACGCCCTACCCGAACCCCTCCCCGAACCCGTACCCTAAGCCGTACCCTAACCCTCACCCTAACCCTAACCCTAGCCCTAAGCTACCCTTGATGGCTTCTGCCTCCAATAGATTTCCTAAGCACTAGTGTTTTAAGGAACAGGTTAAAAAGAGAATCCTAATGTGATTTCGTGATAATGGGTGTGTTCCTTATCTTCTCCTAGTGTCTAAACTCTTCTCCATGGCTGGACCCCCAAATAATATTCCTTTACGTGTTAAGGGGTATCTAGAGAGTGGGATAGGTTTAATAACTACCCTCACCCTAACGTGTACCCTAACCCTAACCCCTACCCTAAGCCTAACGCGTACCCTAATCCTAACCCGTACCCTAAACCGAGCCCTAACCCTAACACTAACCCTAACCCTAACCCTAACCCATACCCTACGCCCTACCCGAACCCCTCCCCGAACCCGTACCCTAAGCCGTACCCTAACCCTCACCCTAACCCTAACACTAGCCCTAAGCTACCCTTGACGGCTTCTGCCTCCAATAGATTTCCTAAGCACTAGTGTTTTAAGGAACAGGTTAAAAAGAGAATCATAATGTGATTTCATGATAATGGGTGTGTTCCTTATCTTCTCCTAGTGTCTAAACTCTTCTCCATGGCTGGACCCCCAAATAATATTCCTTTACGTGCTAAGGGGTATCTAGAGATTGGGATAGGTTTAATAACTACCCTCACCCTAATGCGTACCCTTACCCTAACCCCTACCCTAACCCTAACGCGTACCCTAATCCTAACCCGTAGCCTAAACCGAGCCCTAACCCTAACACTAGCCCTAACCATAACCCTATTCCATACCCTACGCGCTACCCGAACCCCTCCCCGAACACGTACCCTAAGCCGTACCCTAACCCTCACCCTAACCCTAACCCTAACCCTAAGCTACCCTTGACTGCTTCTGCCTCCAATAGATTTCCTAAGCACTAGTGTTTTAAGGAACAGGTTAAAAAGAGAATCCTAATGTGATTTCTTGATAATGGGTGTGTTCCTTATCTTCTCCTAGTGTCTAAACTCTTCTCCATGGCTGGACCCCCAAATAATATTCCTTTACGTGCTAAGGGGTATCTAGAGAGTGGGATAGGTTTAATAACTAACCTCACCCTATCGCGTACCCTACCCCTAACCCCTACCCTAACACTAACGCGTACCCTAATCCTAACCCGTACCCTAAACCGAGCCCTATCCCTAACCCTAACCCTAACCCTAACCCTAGCCGATCCCTAACCCTAACACTAACCCTAACCCTTACCCTAACCCATACCCTACGCCCTACCCGAACCCCTCCCCGAACCCGTACCCTAAGCCGTACCCTAACCCTCACCCTAACCCTAACACTAGCCCTAAGCTACCCTTGACGGCTTCTGCCTCCAATAGATTTCCTAAGCACTAGTGTTTTAAGGAACAGGTTAAAAAGAGAATCATAATGTGATTTCGTGATAATGGGTGTGTTCCTTATCTTCTCCTAGTGTCTAAACTCTTCTCCATGGCTGGACCCCCAAATAATATTCCTTTACGTGCTAAGGGGTATCTAGAGATTGGGATAGGTTTAATAACTACCCTCACCCTAATGCGTACCCTTACCCTAACCCCTACCCTAACCCTAACACGTACCCTAATCCTAACCCGTAGCCTAAACCGAGCCCTAACCCTAACACTAGCCCTAACCCTAACCCTAATCCATACCCTACGCGCTACCCGAACCCCTCCGCGAACCCGTACCCTAAGCCGTACCCTAACCCTCACCCTAACCCTAACCCTAACCCTAAGCTACCCTTGACTGCTTCTGCCTCCAATAGATTTCCTAAGCACTAGTGTTTTAAGGAACAGTTTAAAAAGAGAATCCTAATGTGATTTCTTGATAATGGGTGTGTTCCTTATCTTCTCCTAGTGTCTAAACTCTTCTCCATGGCTGGACCCCCAAATAATATTCCTTTACGTGCTAAGGGGTATCTAGAGAGTGGGATAGGTTTAATAACTAACCTCACCCTATCGCGTACCCTACCCCTAACCCCTACCCTAACACTAACGCGTACCCTAATCCTAACCCGTACCCTAAACCGAGCCCTAACCCTAACCCTAACCCTAACCCTAACCCTAGCCGAGCCCTAACCCTAACACTAACCCTAACCCTAACCCTAACCCATACCCTACGCCCTACCCGAACCCCTCCCCGAACCCGTACCCTAAGCCGTACCCTAACCCTCACCCTAACCCTAACCCTAGCCCTAAGCTTCCCTTGACGGCTTCTGCCTCCAATAGATTTCCTAAGCACTAGTGTTTTAAGGAACAGGTTAAAAAGAGAATCCTAATGTGATTTCTTGATAATGGGTGTGTTCCTTATCTTCTCCTCGTGTCTAAACTCTTCTCCATGGCTGGACCCCCAAATAATATTACTTTACGTGCTAAGGGGTATCTAGAGAGTGGGATAGGTTTAATAACTACCCTCACCCTAACGCGTACCCTAACCCTAACCCCTACCCTAACCCTAACGCGTACGCTAATCCTAACCCGTACCCTAAACCGAGCCCTAACCCTAACACTAACCCTAACCCTAACCCTAACCCATACCCTACGCCCTACCCGAACCCCTCCCCGAACCCGTACCGTAAGCCGTACCGTAACCCTCACCCTAACCCTAACCCGAACCCTAAGCTACCCTTGACTGCTTCTGCCTCCAATAGATTTCCTAAGCACTAGTGTTTTAAGGAACAGGTTAAAAAGAGAATCCTAATGTGATTTCGTGATAATGGGTGTGTTCCTTATCTTCTCCTAGTGTCTAAACTCTTCTCCATGGCTGGACCCCCAAATAATATTCCTTTACGTGTTAAGGGGTATCTAGAGAGTGGGATAGGTTTAATAACTACCCTCACCCTATCGCGTACCCTAACCCTAACCCCTACCCTAACCCTAAACCGTACACTAATCCTAACCCGTAACCTAAACCGAGCCCTAAACCTAACACTAGCCCTAACCCTAACACTAACCCATACCCTACGCCCTACCCGAACCCCTCCCCGAACCCGTACCGTAAGCCGTACCGTAACCCTCACCCTAACCCTAACCCTAGCCCTAAGCTACCCTTGACTGCTTCTGCCGCCAATAGATTTCCTAAGCACTAGTGTTTTAAGGAACAGGTTAAAAAGAGAATCCTAATGTGATTTCTTGATAATGGGTGTGTTCCTTATCTTCTCCTCGTGTCTAAACTCTTCTCCATGGCTGGACCCCCAAATAATATTCCTTTACGTGCTAAGGGGTATCTAGAGAGTGGGATAGGTTTAATAACTACCCTCACCCTAACGTGTACCCTAACCCTAACCCCTACCCTAAGCCTAACGCGTACCCTAATCCTAACCCGTACCCTAAACCGAGCCCTAACCCTAACACTAACCCTAACCCTAACCCTAACCCATACCCTACGCCCTACCCGAACCCCTCCCCGAACCCGTACCCTAAGCCGTACCCTAACCCTCACCCTAACCCTAACACTAGCCCTAAGCTACCCTTGACGGCTTCTGCCTCCAATAGATTTCCTAAGCACTAGTGTTTTAAGGAACAGGTTAAAAAGAGAATCATAATGTGATTTCATGATAATGGGTGTGTTCCTTATCTTCTCCTAGTGTCTAAACTCTTCTCCATGGCTGGACCCCCAAATAATATTCCTTTACGTGCTAAGGGGTATCTAGAGATTGGGATAGGTTTAATAACTACCCTCACCCTAATGCGTACCCTTACCCTAACCCCTACCCTAACCCTAACGCGTACCCTAATCCTAACCCGTAGCCTAAACCGAGCCCTAACCCTAACACTAGCCCTAACCATAACCCTATTCCATACCCTACGCGCTACCCGAACCCCTCCCCGAACACGTACCCTAAGCCGTACCCTAACCCTCACCCTAACCCTAACCCTAACCCTAAGCTACCCTTGACTGCTTCTGCCTCCAATAGATTTCCTAAGCACTAGTGTTTTAAGGAACAGGTTAAAAAGAGAATCCTAATGTGATTTCTTGATAATGGGTGTGTTCCTTATCTTCTCCTAGTGTCTAAACTCTTCTCCATGGCTGGACCCCCAAATAATATTCCTTTACGTGCTAAGGGGTATCTAGAGAGTGGGATAGGTTTAATAACTAACCTCACCCTATCGCGTACCCTACCCCTAACCCCTACCCTAACACTAACGCGTACCCTAATCCTAACCCGTACCCTAAACCGAGCCCTAACCCTAACCCTAACCCTAACCCTAACCCTAGCCGATCCCTAACCCTAACACTAAACCTAACCCTTACCCTAACCCATACCCTACGCCCTACCCGAACCCCTCCCCGAACCCGTACCCTAAGCCGTACCCTAACCCTCACCCTAACCCTAACACTAGCCCTAAGCTACCCTTGACGGCTTCTGCCTCCAATAGATTTCCTAAGCACTAGTGTTTTAAGGAACAGGTTAAACAGAGAATCATAATGTGATTTCGTGATAATGGGTGTGTTCCTTATCTTCTCCTAGTGTCTAAACTCTTCTCCATGGCTGGACCCCCAAATAATATTCCTTTACGTGCTAAGGGGTATCTAGAGATTGGGATAGGTTTAATAACTACCCTCACCCTAATGCGTACCCTTACCCTAACCCCTACCCTAACCCTAACGCGTACCCTAATCCTAACCCGTAGCCTAAACCGAGCCCTAACCCTAACACTAGCCCTAACCCTAACCCTAATCCATACCCTACGCGCTACCCGAACCCCTCCGCGAACCCGTACCCTAAGCCGTACCCTAACCCTCACCCTAACCCTAACCCTAACCCTAAGCTACCCTTGACTGCTTCTGCCTCCAATAGATTTCCTAAGCACTAGTGTTTTAAGGAACAGTTTAAAAAGAGAATCCTAATGTGATTTCTTGATAATGGGTGTGTTCCTTATCTTCTCCTAGTGTCTAAACTCTTCTCCATGGCTGGACCCCCAAATAATATTCCTTTACGTGCTAAGGGGTATCTAGAGAGTGGGATAGGTTTAATAACTAACCTCACCCTATCGCGTACCCTACCCCTAACCCCTACCCTAACACTAACGCGTACCCTAATCCTAACCCGTACCCTAAACCGAGCCCTAACCCTAACCCTAACCCTAACCCTAACCCTAGCCGAGCCCTAACCCTAACACTAACCCTAACCCTAACCCTAACCCATACCCTACGCCCTACCCGAACCCCTCCCCGAACCCGTACCCTAAGCCGTACCCTAACCCTCACCCTAACCCTAACCCTAGCCCTAAGCTTCCCTTGACGGCTTCTGCCTCCAATAGATTTCCTAAGCACTAGTGTTTTAAGGAACAGGTTAAAAAGAGAATCCTAATGTGATTTCTTGATAATGGGTGTGTTCCTTATCTTCTCCTCGTGTCTAAACTCTTCTCCATGGCTGGACCCCCAAATAATATTCCTTTACGTGCTAAGGGGTATCTAGAGAGTGGGATAGGTTTAATAACTACCCTCACCCTAACGCGTACCCTAACCCTAACCCCTACCCTAACCCTAACGCGTACCCTAATCCTAACCCGTACCCTAAACCGAGCCCTAACCCTAACACTAACCCTAACCCTAACCCTAACCCATACCCTACGCCCTACCCGAACCCCTCCCCGAACCCGTACCGTAAGCCGTACCGTAACCCTCACCCTAACCCTAACCCGAACCCTAAGCTACCCTTGACTGCTTCTGCCTCCAATAGATTTCCTAAGCACTAGTGTTTTAAGGAACAGGTTAAAAAGAGAATCCTAATGTGATTTCGTGATAATGGGTGTGTTCCTTATCTTCTCCTAGTGTCTAAACTCTTCTCCATGGCTGGACCCCCAAATAATATTCCTTTACGTGTTAAGGGGTATCTAGAGAGTGGGATAGGTTTAATAACTACCCTCACCCTATCGCGTACCCTAACCCTAACCCCTACCATAACCCTAAACCGTACACTAATCCTAACCCGTAACCTAAACCGAGCCCTAAACCTAACACTAGCCCTAACCCTAACACTAACCCATACCCTACGCCCTACCCGAACCCCTCCCCGAACCCGTACCGTAAGCTGTACCGTAACCCTCACCCTAACCCTAACCCTAGCCCTAAGCTACCCTTGACTGCTTCTGCCTCCAATAGATTTCCTAAGCACTAGTGTTTTAAGGAACAGGTTAAAAAGAGAATCCTAATGTGATTTCTTGATAATGGGTGTGTTCCTTATCTTCTCCTCGTGTCTAAACTCTTCTCCATGGCTGGACCCCCAAATAATATTCCTTTACGTGCTAAGGGGTATCTAGAGAGTGGGATAGGTTTAATAACTACCCTCACCCTAACGTGTACCCTAACCCTAACCCCTACCCTAAGCCTAACGCGTACCCTAATCCTAACCCGTACCCTAAACCGAGCCCTAACCCTAACACTAACCCTAACCCTAACCCTAACCCATACCCTACGCCCTACCCGAACCCCTCCCCGAAACCGTACCCTAAGCCGTACCCTAACCCTCACCCTAACCCTAACACTAGCCCTAAGCTACCCTTGACGGCTTCTGCCTCCAATAGATTTCCTAAGCACTAGTATTTTAAGGAACAGGTTAAAAAGAGAATCATAATGTGATTTCATGATAATGGGTGTGTTCCTTATCTTCTCCTAGTGTCTAAACTCTTCTCCATGGCTGGACCCCCAAATAATATTCCTTTACGTGCTAAGGGGTATCTAGAGATTGGGATAGGTTTAATAACTACCCTCACCCTAATGCGTACCCTTACCCTAACCCCTACCCTAACCCTAACGCGTACCCTAATCCTAACCCGTAGCCTAAACCGAGCCCTAACCCTAACACTAGCCCTAACCATAACCCTATTCCATACCCTACGCGCTACCCGAACCCCTCCCCGAACACGTACCCTAAGCCGTACCCTAACCCTCACCCTAACCCTAACCCTAACCCTAAGCTACCCTTGACTGCTTCTGCCTCCAATAGATTTCCTAAGCACTAGTGTTTTAAGGAACAGGTTAAAAAGAGAATCCTAATGTGATTTCTTGATAATGGGTGTGTTCCTTATCTTCTCCTAGTGTCTAAACTCTTCTCCATGGCTGGACCCCCAAATAATATTCCTTTACGTGCTAAGGGGTATCTAGAGAGTGGGATAGGTTTAATAACTAACCTCACCCTATCGCGTACCCTACCCCTAACCCCTACCCTAACACTAACGCGTACCCTAATCCTAACCCGTACCCTAAACCGAGCCCTAACCCTAACCCTAACCCTAACCCTAACCCTAGCCGATCCCTAACCCTAACACTAACCCTAACCCTTACCCTAACCCATACCCTACGCCCTACCCGAACCCCTCCCCGAACCCGTACCCTAAGCCGTACCCTAACCCTCACCCTAACCCTAACACTAGCCCTAAGCTACCCTTGACGGCTTCTGCCTCCAATAGATTTCCTAAGCACTAGTGTTTTAAGGAACAGGTTAAAAAGAGAATCATAATGTGATTTCGTGATAATGGGTGTGTTCCTTATCTTCTCCTAGTGTCTAAACTCTTCTCCATGGCTGGACCCCCAAATAATATTCCTTTACGTGCTAAGGGGTATCTAGAGATTGGGATAGGTTTAATAACTACCCTCACCCTAATGCGTACCCTTACCCTAACCCCTACCCTAACCCTAACGCGTACCCTAATACTAACCCGTAGCCTAAACCGAGCCCTAACCCTAACACTAGACCTAACCCTAACCCTAAACCATACCCTACGCGCTACCCGAACCCCTCCGCGAACCCGTACCCTAAGCCGTACCCTAACCCTCACCCTAACCCTAACCCTAACCCTAAGCTACCCTTGACTGCTTCTGCCTCCAATAGATTTCCTAAGCACTAGTGTTTTAAGGAACAGTTTAAAAAGAGAATCCTAATGTGATTTCTTGATAATGGGTGTGTTCCTTATCTTCTCCTAGTGTCTAAACTCTTCTCCATGGCTGGACCCGCAAATAATATTCCTTTACGTGCTAAGGGGTATCTAGAGAGTGGGATAGGTTTAATAACTAACCTCACCCTATCGCGTACCCTACCCCTAACCCCTACCCTAACACTAACGCGTACCCTAATCCCAACCCGTACCCTAAACCGAGCCCTAACCCTAACCCTAACCCTAACCCTAACCCTAGCCGAGCCCTAACCCTAACACTAACCCTAACCCTAACCCTAACCCATACCCTACGTCCTACCCGAACCCCTCCCCTAACCCGTACCCTAAGCCGTACCCTAACCCTCACCCTAACCCTAACCCTAGCCCTAAGCTTCCCTTGACGGCTTCTGCCTCCAATAGATTTCCTAAGCACTAGTGTTTTAAGGAACAGGTTAAAAAGAGAATCCTAATGTGATTTCTTGATAATGGGTGTGTTCCTTATCTTCTCCTCGTGTCTAAACTCTTCTCCATGGCTGGACCCCCAAATAATATTCCTTTACGTGCTAAGGGGTATCTAGAGAGTGGGATAGGTTTAATAACTACCCTCACCCTAACGCGTACCCTAACCCTAACACCTACCCTAACCCTAACGCGTACCCTAATCCTAACCCGTACCCTAAACCGAGCCCTAACCCTAACACTAACCCTAACCCTAACCCTAACCCATACCCTACGCCCTACCCGAACCCCTCCCCGAACCCGTACCGTAAGCCGTACCGTAACCCTCACCCTAACCCTAACCCGAACCCTAAGCTACCCTTGACTGCTTCTGCCTCCAATAGATTTCCTAAGCACTAGTGTTTTAAGGAACAGGTTAAAAAGAGAATCCTAATGTGATTTCGTGATAATGGGTGTGTTCCCTATCTTCTCCTAGTGTCTAAACTCTTCTCCATGGCTGGACCCCCAAATAATATTCCTTTACGTGCTAAGGGGTATCTAGAGAGAGGGAGAGGTTTAATAACTACCCTCACCCTAACGCGTACCCTAACCCTAACCCCAACCCTAACCCTAACGCGTACCCTAATCCTAAACCGTACCCTAAACCGAGCCCTAACCCTAACACTAACCCTAACCCTAACCCTAACCCATACCCTACGCCCTACCCGAACCCCTCCACGAACCCGTACCCTAAGCCTTACCCTAACCCTCACCCTAACCCTAACCCTAACCCTAAGCTACCCTTGACTGCTTCTGCCTCCAATAGATTTCCTAAGCACTAGTATTTTAAGGAACAGGTTAAAAAGAGAATCCTAATGTGATTTCTTGATAATGGGTGTGTTCCTTATCTTCTCCTCGTGTCTAAACTCTTCTCCATGGCTGGACCCCCAAATAATATTCCTTTACGTGCTAAGGGGTATCTAGAGAGTGGGATAGGTTTAATAACTACCCTCACCCTAACGTGTACCCTAACCCTAATCCCTACCCTAAGCCTAACGCGTACCCTAATCCTAACCCGTACCCTAAACCGAGCCCTAACCCTAACACTAGCCCTAACCCAACCCTAACCCATACCCTACGCCCTACCCGAACCCCTCCCCGAACCCGTAACCTAAGCCGTACCCTAACCCTCACCCTAACCCTAACCCTAACCCTACGCTACCCTTGACTGCTTCTGTCTCCAATAGATTTCCTAAGCACTAGTGTTTTAAGGAACAGGTTAAAAAGAGAATCATAATGTGATTTCGTGATAATGGGTGTGTTCCTTATCTTCTCCTCGTGTCTAAACTCTTCTCCATGGCTGGACCCCCAAATAATATTCCTTTACGTGCTAAGGGGTATCTAGAGAGTGGGATAGGTTTAATAACTACCCTCACCCTAACGCGTACCCTAACCCTCTCCCCTACCCTAACACTAAAGCGTACCCTAATCCTAACCCGTACCCTAAACCGAGCCCTAACCCTAACACTAACCCTAACCCTAACCCTAACCCATACCCTACGCCCTACCCGAACCCCTCACCGAACCCGTACCCTAAGCCGTACCCTAACCCTCACCCTAACCCTAACCCTAGCCCTAAGCTACCCTTGACGGCTTCTGCCTCCAATAGATTTCCTAAGCACTAGTGTTTTAAGGAACAGGTTAAAAAGAGAATCCTAATGTGATTTCTTGATAATGGGTGTGTTCCTTATTTTCTCCTCGTGTCTAAACTCTTCTCCATGGCTGGACCCCCAAATAATATTCCTTTACGTGCTAAGGGGTATCTAGAGAGTGGGATAGGTTTAATAACTACCCTCACCCTAACGCGTACCCTAACCCTAACCCCAACCCTAACCCTAACGCGTACCCTAATCCTAAACCGTACCCTAAACCGAGCCCTAACCCTAACACTAACCCTAACCCTAACCCTAACCCATACCCTACGCCCTACCCGAACCCCTCCACGAACCCGTACCCTAAGCCTTACCCTAACCCTCACCCTAACCCTAACCCTAACCCTAAGCTACCCTTGACTGCTTCTGCCTCCAATAGATTTCCTAAGCACTAGTATTTTAAGGAACAGGTTAAAAAGAGAATCCTAATGTGATTTCTTGATAATGGGTGTGTTCCTTATCTTCTCCTCGTGTCTAAACTCTTCTCCATGGCTGGACCCCCAAATAATATTCCTTTACGTGCTAAGGGGTATCTAGAGAGTGGGATAGGTTTAATAACTACCCTCACCCTAACGTGTACCCTAACCCTAATCCCTACCCTAAGCCTAACGCGTACCCTAATCCTAACCCGTACCCTAAACCGAGCCCTAACCCTAACACTAGCCCTAACCCAACCCTAACCCATACCCTACGCCCTACCCGAACCCCTCCCCGAACCCGTAACCTAAGCCGTACCCTAACCCTCACCCTAACCCTAACCCTAACCCTACGCTACCCTTGACTGCTTCTGTCTCCAATAGATTTCCTAAGCACTAGTGTTTTAAGGAACAGGTTAAAAAGAGAATCATAATGTGATTTCGTGATAATGGGTGTGTTCCTTATCTTCTCCTCGTGTCTAAACTCTTCTCCATGGCTGGACCCCCAAATAATATTCCTTTACGTGCTAAGGGTTATCTAGAGAGTGGGATAGGTTTAATAATTACCCTCACACTAATGCGTACCCTAACCCTAACCACTACCCTAACCCTAACGTGTACCCTAATCCTAACCCGTACCCTAAACCGAGCCCTAACCCTAACACTAGCCCTAACCCTAACCCTAACACATACCCTACGCCCTACCCGAAACCCTCCCCGAACCCGTACCCTAAACCGTACCCTAACCCTTACCCTAACCCTAACCCTAACCCTACGCTACCCTTGACTTCTTCTGCCTCCAATAGATTTCCTAAGCACTAGTGTTTTAAGGAACAGGTTAAAAAAAGAATCCTAATGTGATTTCTTGATAATGGGTGTGTTCCTTATCTTCTCCTCGTGTCTAAACTCTTCTCCATGGCTGGACCCCTAAATAATATTCCTTTACGTGCTAAGGGGTATCTAGAGAGTGGGATAGGTTTAATAACTAACCTCACCCTATCGCGTACCCTAACCCTAACCCCTACCCTAACACTAACGCGTACCCTAATCATAACCCGTACCCTAAACCGAGCCCTAACCCAAACACTAACCCTAACCCTAACCCTAACCCATACCCTACGCCCTACCCGAACCCCTCCCCGAACCCGTACCCCAAGCCGTACCCTAACCCTCACCCTAACCCTAACCCTAGCCCTAAGCTTCCCTTGACGGCTTCTGCCTCCAATAGATTTCCTAAGCACTAGTGTTTTAAGGAACAGGTTAAAAAGAGAATCCTAATGTGATTTCTTGATAATGGGTGTGTTCCTTATCTTCTCCTCGTGTCTAAACTCTTCTCCATGGCTGGACCCCTAAATAATATTCCTTTACGTGCTAAGGGGTATCTAGAGAGTGGGATAGGTTTAATAACTACCCTCACCCTAACGCGTACCCTAACCCTAACCCCTACCCTAACCCTAACGCGTACCCTAATCCTAACCCGTACCCTAAACCGAGCCCTAACCCTAACACTAACCCTAACCCTAACCCTAACCCATACCCTACGCCCTACCCGAAACCCTCCCCGAACCCGTACCGTAAGCCGTACCGTAACCCTCACCCTAACCCTAACCCGAACCCTAAGCTACCCTTGACTGCTTCTGCCTCCAATAGATTTCCTAAGCACTAGTGTTTTAAGGAACAGGTTAAAAAGAGAATCCTAATGTGATTTCTTGATAATGGGTGTGTTCCTTATCTTCTCCTCGTGTCTAAACTCTTCTCCATGGCTGGACCCCCAAATAATATTCCTTTACCTGCTAAGGGGTGTCTAGAGAGTGGGATAGGTTTAATAACTACCCTCACCCTAACGTGTACCCTAACCCTAACCCCTACCATAAGCCTAACGCGTACCCTAATCCTAACCCGTACCCTAAACCGAGCCCTAACCCTAACACTAGCCCTAACCCTAACCCTAACACATACCCTACGCCCTACCCGAACCCCTCCCCGAACCCGTACCCTAAGCCGTACCCTAACCCTCACCCTAACCCTAACCCTAACCCTACGCTACCCTTAATGGCTTCTGCCTCCAATAGATTTCCTAAGCACTAGTGTTTTAAGGAACAGGTTAAAAAGAGAATCCTAATGTGATTTCTTGATAATGGGTGTGTTCCTTATCTTCTCCTAGTGTCTAAACTCTTCTCCATGGCTGGACCCCCAAATAATATTCCTTTACGTGTTAAGGGGTATCTAGAGAGTGGGATAGGTTTAATAACTACCCTCACCCTAATGCGTACCCTAACCCTAACCCCTACCCTAACCCTAACCCGTACCCTAATCCTAACCCGTACCCTAAACCGAGCCCTATACCTAACACTAGCCCTAACCCTAAGCCTAAACCATACCCTACGCCCTACCCTAACCCCTCCCCGAACCCGTACCCTAATCCATTCCCTAATCCTCACCCTAACCCTATCCCTAACCCTAAGCTACACTTGACTGCTTCTGCCTCCAATAGATTTCCTAAGCACTAGTGTTTTAAGGAACAGGTTAAAAAGAGAATCCTAATGTGATTTCTTGATAATGGGTGTGTTCCTTATCTTCTCCTCGTGTCTAAACTCTTCTCCATGGCTGGACCCCCAAATAATATTCCTTTACGTGCTAAGGGGTATCTAGAGAGTGGGATAGGTTTAATAATTACCCTCACCCTAATGCGTACCCTAACCCTAACCCCTACCCTAACCCTAACGCGTACCCTAATCCTAACCCGTACCCTAAACCGAGCCCTAACCCTAACACTAGCCCCAACCCTAACCCTAACACATACCCTACGCCCTACCCGAACCCCTCCGCGAACCCGTACCCTAAGCCGTACCCTAACCCTCACCCTAACCCTAACCCTAGCCCTAAGCTTCCCTTGACGGCTTCTGCCTCCAATAGATTTCCTAAGCACTAGTGTTTTAAGGAACAGTTTAAAAAGAGAATCCTAATGTGATTTCTTGATAATGGGTGTGTTCCTTATCTTCTCCTCGTGTCTAAACTCTTCTCCATGGCTGGACCCCCAAATAATATTCCTTTACGTGCTAAGGGGTATCTAGAGAGTGGGATAGGTTTAGTAACCACCCTCACCCTAACGCGTACCCTAACCCTAACCCCTACCCTAACCCTAACGCGTACCCTAATCCTAACCCGTACCCTAAACCGAGCCCTAACCCTAACACTAACCCTAACCCTAACCCTAACCCATACCCTACGCCCTACACGAACCCCTCCCCGAACCCGTACCGTAAGCCGTACCGTAACCCTCACCCTAACCCTAACCCTACCCCTAAGCTACCCTTGACTGCTTCTGCCCCCAATAGATTTCCTAAGCACTAGTGTTTTAAGGAACAGGTTAAAAAGAGAATCCTAATGTGATTTCTTGATAATGGGTGTGTTCCTTATGTTCTCCTCGTGTCTAAACTCTTCTCCATGGCTGGACCCCCAAATAATATTCCTTTACGTGCTAAGGGGTATCTAGAGAGTGGGATAGGTTTAATAACTACCCTCACCCTAACGCGTACCCTAACACTAACCCATACCCTAACCCTAACGCGTACCCTAATCCTAACCCGTACCCTAAACCGAGCCCTAAACCTAACACTAACCCTAACCCTAACCCTAACCCCTACCCTACGCCCTACCCGAACCCTTCCCCGAACCCGTACCGTAAGCCGTACCCTAACGCTCACCCTAACCCTAACCCGAACCCTAAGCTACCCTTGACTGCTTCTGCCTCCAATAGATTTCCTAAGCACTAGTGTTTTAAGGAACAGGCTAAAAAGAGAATCGTAATGTGATTTCTTGATAATGGGTGTGTTCCTTATGTTCTCCTCGTGTCTAAACTCTTCTCCATGGCTGGACCCCCAAATAATATTCCTTTACGTGCTAAGGGGTATCTAGAGAGTGGGATAGGTTTAATAACTACCCTCACCCTAACGTGTACCCTAACCCTAACCCCTACCCTAAGCCTAACGCGTACCCTAATCCTAACCCGTACCCTAAACCGAGCCCTAACCCTAACACTAGCCCTAACCCTAACCCATACCCTACGCCCTACCCGAACCCCTCCCCGAACCCGTACCCTAAGCCGTACCCTAACCCTCACCCTAACCCTAACCCTAACCCTACGCTACCCTTGACTGCTTCTGCCTCCAATAGATTTCCTAAGCACTAGTATTTTAAGGAACAGGTTAAAAAGAGAATCCTAATGTGATTACTTGATAATGGGTGTGTTCCTTATCTTCTCCTCGTGTCTAAACTCTTCTCCATGGCTGGACCCCCAAATAATATTCCTTTACGTGCTAAGGGGTATCTAGAGAGTGGGATAGGTTTAATAACTACCCTCACCCTAACGTGTACCCTAACCCTAATCCCTAACCTAAGCCTAACGCGTACCCTAATCCTAACCCGTACCCTAAACCGAGCCCTAACCCTAACACTAGCCCTAACCCTAACCCTAACCCATACCCTACGCCCTACCCGAACCCCTCCCCGAACCCGTAACCTAAGCCGTACCCTAACCCTCACCCTAACCCTAACCCTAACCCTACGCTACCCTTGACTGCTTCTGTCTCCAATAGATTTCCTAAGCACTAGTGTTTTAAGGAACAGGTTAAAAAGAGAATCATAATGTGATTTCGTGATAATGGGTGTGTTCCTTCTCTTCTCCTCGTGTCTAAACTCTTCTCCATGGCTGGACCCCCAAATAATATTCCTTTACGTGCTAAGGGGTATCTAGAGAGTGGGATAGGTTTAATAACTACCCTCACCCTAACGCGTACCCTAACCCTCTCCCCTACCCTAACACTAAAGCGTACCCTAATCCTAACCCGTACCCTAAACCGAGCCCTAACCCTATCACTAACCCTAACCCTAACCCTAACCCATACCCTACGCCCTACCCGAACCCCTCCCCGAACCCGTACCCTAAGCCGTACCCTAACCCTCACCCTAACCCTAACCCTAGCCCTAAGCTACCCTTGACGGCTTCTGCCTCCAATATATTTCCTAAGCACTAGTGTTTTAAGGAACAGATTAAAAAGAGAATCCTAATGTGATTTCTTGATAATGGGTGTGTTCCTTATTTTCTCCTCGTGTCTAAACTCTTCTCCATGTCTGGACCCCCAAATAATATTCCTTTACGTGCTAAGGGGTATCTAGAGAGTGGGATAGGTTTAATAACTACCCTCACCCTAACGCGTACCCTAACCCTAACCCCTACCCTAACCCTAACGCGTACCCTAATCCTAACCCGTACCCTAAACCGAGCCCTAAACCTAACACTAACCCTAACCCTAACCCTAACCCATACCCTACGCCCTACCCGAACCCTTCCCCGAACCCGTACCGTAAGCCGTACCCTAACCCTCACCCTAACCCTAACCCGAACCCTAAGCTACCCTTGACTGCTTCTGCCTCCAATAGATTTCCTAAGCACTAGTGTTTTAAGGAACAGGCTAAAAAGAGAATCGTAATGTGATTTCTTGATAATGGGTGTGTTCCTTATCTTCTCCTCGTGTCTAAACTCTTCTCCATGGCTGGACCCCCAAATAATATTCCTTTACGTGCTAAGGGTTATCTAGAGAGTGGGATAGGTTTAATAATTACCCTCACACTAATGCGTACCCTAACCCTAACCCCTACCCTAACCCTAACGCGTACCCTAATCCTAACCCGTACCCTAAACCGAGCCCTAACCCTAACACTAGCCCTAACCCTAACCCTAACCCATACCCTACGCCCTACCCGAAACCCTCCCCGAACCCGTACCCTAAACCGTACCCTAACCCTTACCCTAACCCTAACCCTAACCCTACGCTACCCTTGACTTCTTCTGCCTCCAATAGATTTCCTAAGCACTAGTGTTTTAAGGAACAGGTTAAAAAGAGAATCCTAATGTGATTTCTTGATAATGGGTGTGTTCCTTATCTTCTCCTCGTGTCTAAACTCTACTCCATGGCTGGACCCCTAAATAATATTCCTTTACGTGCTAAGGGGTATCTAGAGAGTGGGATAGGTTTAATAACTACCCTCACCCTAACGTGTACCCTAACCCTAACCCCTACCCTAAGCCTAACGCGTACCCTAATCCTAACCCGTACCCTAAACCGAGCCCTAACCCTAACACTAGCCCTAACCCTAACCCATACCCTACGCCCTACCCGAACCCCTCCCCGAACCCGTACCCTAAGCCGTACCCTAACCCTCACCCTAACCCTAACCCTAACCCTACGCTACCCTTGACTGCTTCTGCCTCCAATAGATTTCCTAAGCACTAGTATTTTAAGGAACAGGTTAAAAAGAGAATCCTAATGTGATTACTTGATAATGGGTGTGTTCCTTATCTTCTCCTCGTGTCTAAACTCTTCTCCATGGCTGGACCCCCAAATAATATTCCTTTACGTGCTAAGGGGTATCTAGAGAGTGGGATAGGTTTAATAACTACCCTCACCCTAACGTGTACCCTAACCCTAATCCCTAACCTAAGCCTAACGCGTACCCTAATCCTAACCCGTACCCTAAACCGAGCCCTAACCCTAACACTAGCCCTAACCCTAACCCTAACCCATACCCTACGCCCTACCCGAACCCCTCCCCGAACCCGTAACCTAAGCCGTACCCTAACCCTCACCCTAACCCTAACCCTAACCCTACGCTACCCTTGACTGCTTCTGTCTCCAATAGATTTCCTAAGCACTAGTGTTTTAAGGAACAGGTTAAAAAGAGAATCATAATGTGATTTCGTGATAATGGGTGTGTTCCTTCTCTTCTCCTCGTGTCTAAACTCTTCTCCATGGCTGGACCCCCAAATAATATTCCTTTACGTGCTAAGGGGTATCTAGAGAGTGGGATAGGTTTAATAACTACCCTCACCCTAACGCGTACCCTAACCCTCTCCCCTACCCTAACACTAAAGCGTACCCTAATCCTAACCCGTACCCTAAACCGAGCCCTAACCCTATCACTAACCCTAACCCTAACCCTAACCCATACCCTACGCCCTACCCGAACCCCTCCCCGAACCCGTACCCTAAGCCGTACCCTAACCCTCACCCTAACCCTAACCCTAGCCCTAAGCTACCCTTGACGGCTTCTGCCTCCAATATATTTCCTAAGCACTAGTGTTTTAAGGAACAGATTAAAAAGAGAATCCTAATGTGATTTCTTGATAATGGGTGTGTTCCTTATTTTCTCCTCGTGTCTAAACTCTTCTCCATGGCTGGACCCCCAAATAATATTCCTTTACGTGCTAAGGGGTATCTAGAGAGTGGGATAGGTTTAATAACTACCCTCACCCTAACGCGTACCCTAACCCTAACCCCTACCCTAACCCTAACGCGTACCCTAATCCTAACCCGTACCCTAAACCGAGCCCTAAACCTAACACTAACCCTAACCCTAACCCTAACCCATACCCTACGCCCTACCCGAACCCTTCCCCGAACCCGTACCGTAAGCCGTACCCTAACCCTCACCCTAACCCTAACCCGAACCCTAAGCTACCCTTGACTGCTTCTGCCTCCAATAGATTTCCTAAGCACTAGTGTTTTAAGGAACAGGCTAAAAAGAGAATCGTAATGTGATTTCTTGATAATGGGTGTGTTCCTTATCTTCTCCTCGTGTCTAAACTCTTCTCCATGGCTGGACCCCCAAATAATATTCCTTTACGTGCTAAGGGTTATCTAGAGAGTGGGATAGGTTTAATAATTACCCTCACACTAATGCGTACCCTAACCCTAACCCCTACCCTAACCCTAACGCGTACCCTAATCCTAACCCGTACCCTAAACCGAGCCCTAACCCTAACACTAGCCCTAACCCTAACCCTAACCCATACCCTACGCCCTACCCGAAACCCTCCCCGAACCCGTACCCTAAACCGTACCCTAACCCTTACCCTAACCCTAACCCTAACCCTACGCTACCCTTGACTTCTTCTGCCTCCAATAGATTTCCTAAGCACTAGTGTTTTAAGGAACAGGTTAAAAAGAGAATCCTAATGTGATTTCTTGATAATGGGTGTGTTCCTTATCTTCTCCTCGTGTCTAAACTCTACTCCATGGCTGGACCCCTAAATAATATTCCTTTACGTGCTAAGGGGTATCTAGAGAGTGGGATAGGTTTAATAACTAACCTCACCCTATCGCGTACCCTAACCCTAACCCCTACCCTAACACTAACGCGTACCCTAATCATAACCCGTACCCTAAACCGAGCCCTAACCCAAACACTAACCCTAACCCTAACCCTAACCCATACCCTACGCCCTACCCGAACCCCTCCCCGAACCCGTACCGTAAGCCGTACCGTAACCCTCACCCTAACCCTAACCCTACCCCTAAGCTACCCTTGACTGCTTCTGCCTCCAATAGATTTCCTAAGCACTAGTGTTTTAAGGAACAGGTTAAAAAGATAATCCTAATGTGATTTCTTGATAATGGGTGTGTTCCTTATCTTCTCCTCGTGTCTAAACTCTTCTCCATGGCTGGACCCCCAAATAATATTCCTTTACGTGCTAAGGGGTATCTAGAGAGTGGGATAGGTTTAATAACTACCCTCACCCTAACGTGTACCCTAACCCTAATCCCTACCCTAAGCCTAACGCGTACCCTAATCCTAACCCGTACCCTAAACCGAGCCCTAACCCTAACACTAGCCCTAACCCTAACCCATACCCTACGCCCTACCCGAACCCCTCCCCGAACCCGTACCCTAAGCCGTACCCTAACCCTCACCCTAACCCTAACCCTAACCCTACGCTACCCTTGACTGCTTCTGCCTCCAATAGATTTCCTAAGCACTAGTATTTTAAGGAACAGGTTAAAAACAGAATCCTAATGTGATTACTTGATAATGGGTGTGTTCCTTATCTTCTCCTCGTGTCTAAACTCTCCTCCAAGGCTGGACCCCCAAATAATATTCCTTTACGTGCTAAGGGGTATCTAGAGAGTGGGATAGGTTTAATAACTACCCTTACCCTAACGTGTACCCTAACCCTAATCCCTACCCTAAGCCTAACGCATACCCTAATCCTAACCCGTACCCTAAACCGAGCCCTAACCCTAACACTAGCCCTAGCCCTAACCCTAACCCATACCCTACGCCCTACCCGAACCCCTCCCCGAACCCGTAACCTAAGCCGTACCCTAACCCTCACCCTAACCCTAACCCTAACCCTACGCTACCCTTGACTGCTTCTGTCTCCAATAGATTTCCTAAGCACTAGTGTTTTAAGGAACAGGTTAAAAAGAGAATCATAATGTGATTTCGTGATAATGGGTGTGTTCCTTATCTTCTCCTCGTGTCTAAACTCTTCTCCATGGCTGGACCCCCAAATAATATTCCTTTACGTGCTAAGGGGTATCTAGAGAGTGGGATAGGTTTAATAACTACCCTCACCCTAACGCGTACCCTAACCCTCTCCCCTACCCTAACACTAAAGCGTACCCTAATCCTAACCCGTACCCTAAACCGAGCCCTAACCCTAACACTAACCCTAACCCTAACCCTAACCCATACCCTACGCCCTACCCGAACCCCTCCCCGAACCCGTACCCTAAGCCGTACCCTAACCCTCACCCTAACCCTAACCCTAGCCCTAAGCTACCCTTGACGGCTTCTGCCTCCAATAGATTTCCTAAGCACTAGTGTTTTAAGGAACAGGTTAAAAAGAGAATCCTAATGTGATTTCTTGATAATGGGTGTGTTCCTTATTTTCTCCTCGTGTCTAAACTCTTCTCCATGGCTGGACCCCCAAATAATATTCCTTTACGTGCTAAGGGGTATCTAGAGAGTGGGATAGGTTTAATAACTACCCTCACCCTAACGCGTACCCTAACCCTAACCCCTACCCTAACCCTAACGTGTACCCTAATCCTAACCCGTACCCTAAACCGAGCCCTAAACCTAACACTAACCCTAACCCTAACCCTAACCCATACCCTACGACCTACCCGAACCCTTCCCCGAACCCGTACCGTAAGCCGTACCCTAACCCTCACCCTAACCCTAACCCGAACCCTAAGCTACCCTTGACTGCTTCTGCCTCCAATAGATTTCCTAAGCACTAGTGTTTTAAGGAACAGGCTAAAAAGAGAATCATAATGTGATTTCTTGATAATGGGTGTGTTCCTTATCTTCTCCTCGTGTCTAAACTCTTCTCCATGGCTGGACCCCCAAATAATATTCCTTTATGTGCTAAGGGTTATCTAGAGAGTGGGATAGGTTTAATAATTACCCTCACACTAATGCGTACCCTAACCCTAACCCCTACCCTAACCCTAACGCGTACCCTAATCCTAACCCGTACCCTAAACCGAGCCCTAACCCTAACACTAGCCCTAACCCTAACCCTAACCCATACCCTACGCCCTACCCGAACCCCTCCCCGAACCCGTACCCTAAGCCGTACCCTAACCCTCACCCTAACCCTAACCCTAACCCTACGCTACCCTTGACTTCTTCTGCCTCCAATAGATTTCCTAAGCACTAGTGTTTTAAGGAACAGGTTAAAAAGAGAATCATAATGTGATTTCATGATAATGGGTGTGTTCCTTATCTTCTCCTAGTGTCTAAACTCTTCTCCATGGCTGGACCCCCAAATAATATTCCTTTACGTGCTAAGGGGTATCTAGAGATTGGGATAGGTTTAATAACTACCCTCACCCTAATGCGTACCCTTACCCTAACCCCTACCCTAACCCTAACGCGTACCCTAATCCTAACCCGTACCCTAAACCGAGCCTTAACCCTAACACTAACCCTAACCCTAACACTAACCCATACCCTACGCCCTACCCGAATCCCTCCCCGAACCCGTACCCCAAGCCGTACCCTAACCCTCACCCTAACCCTAACCCTAGCCCTAAGCTTCCCTTGACGGCTTCTGCCTCCAATAGATTTCCTAAGCACTAGTGTTTTAAGGAACAGGTTAAAAAGAGAATCCTAATGTGATTTCTTGATAATGGGTGTGTTCCTTATTTTCTCCTCGTGTCTAAACTCTTCTCCATGGCTGGACCCCTAAATAATATTCCTTTACGTGCTAAGGGGTATCTAGAGAGTGGGAGAGGTTTAATAACTACCCTCACCCTAACGCGTACCCTAACCCTAACCCCTACCCTAACCCTAACGCGTACCCTAATCCTAACCCGTACCCTAAACCGAGCCCTAACCCTAACACTAACCCTAACCCTAACCCTAACCCATACCCTACGCCCTACCCGAACCCCTCCCCGAACCCGTACCCTAAGCCTTACCCTAACCCTCACCCTAACCCTAACCCTAACCCTAAGCTACCCTTGACTGCTTCTGCCTCCAATAGATTTCCTAAGCACTAGTGTTTTAAGGAACAGGTTAAAAAGAGAATCCTAATGTAATTTCTTGATAATGGGTGTGTTCCTTATCTTCTCCTCGTGTCTAAACTCTTCTCCATGGCTGGACCCCCAAATAATATTCCTTTACGTGCTAAGGGGTATCTAGAGAGTGGGATAGGTTTAATAACTACCCTCACCCTAACGTGTACCCTAACCCTAACCCCTACCCTAAGCCTAACGCATACCCTAATCCTAAGCCGTACCCTAAACCGAGCCCTAACCCTAACACTAGCCCTAACCCTAACCCATACCCTACGCCCTACCCGAACCCCTCCCCGAACCCGTACCGTAAGCCGTACCCTAACCCTCACCCTAACCCTAACCCTAACCCTAAGCTACCCTTGACTGCTTCTGCCTCCAATAGATTTCCTAAGCACTAGTGTTTTCAGGAACAGTTTAAAAAGACAATCATATTATGATTTCTTGATAATGGGTGTGTTCCTTATCTTCTCCTAGTGTCTAAACTCTTCTCCATGGCTGGACCCCCAAATAATATTCCTTTACGTGCTAAGGGGTATCTAGAGAGTGGGATAGGTTTAATAACTACCCTCACCCTAAAGCGTACCCTAACCCTAAAGCCTACCCTAACCCTAACGCATACCCTAATCCTAACCCGTACCCTAAACCGAGCCCTAACCCTAACACTAAGCCTAACCCTAACCCTAACCCATACCCTACGCCCTACACGAACCCCTCCCCGAACCCGTACCCTAAGCCGTACCCTAACCCTCACCCTAACCCTCACCCTAGCCCTAAGCTACCCTTGACGGCTTCTGCCTCCAATAGATTTCCTAAGCACTAGTGTTTTAAGGAACAGGTTAAAAAGAGAATCGTAATGTGATTTCTTGATAATGGGTGTGTTCCTTATCTTCTCCTCGTGTCTAAACTCTTCTCCATGGCTGGACCCCCAAATAATATTCCTTTACGTGCTAAGGGGTATCTAGAGAGTGGGATAGGTTTAAAAATTACCCTCACCGTAATGCGTACCCTAACCCTAACCCTACCCTAACCCTAACGCATACCCTAATCCTAACCCGTACCCTAAACCGAGCCCTAACCCTAACACTAGCCCTAACCCTAACCCTAACCCATGCCCTACGCCCTACCCGAATCCCTCCCCGAACCCGTACCCTAAGCCGTACCCTAACCCTCACCCTAACCCTAACCCTAGCCCTAAGCTACCCTTGACGGCTTCTGCCTCCAATAGATTTCCTAAGCACTAGTGTTTTAAGGAACAGGTTAAAAAGAGAATCCTAATGTGATTTCTTGATAATGGGTGTGTTCATTATCTTCTCCTCGTGTCTAAACTCTTCTCCATGGCTGGACCCCCAAATAATATTCCTTTACGTGCTAAGGGGTATCTAGAGAGTGGGATAGGTTTAATAACTACCCTCACCCTAACGCGTACCCTAACCCTAACGCCTACCCTAACCCTAACGCGTACCCTAATCCTAACCCGTACCCTAAACCGAGCCCTAACCCTAACACTAACCCTAACCCTAACCCTAACCCATAACCTACGCCCTACCCGAACCCCTCCCCGAACCCGTACCCTAAGCCGTACCCTAACCCTCACCCTAACCCTAACCCGAACCCTAAGCTACCCTTGACTGCTTCTGCCTCCAATCGATTTCCTAAGCACTAGTGTTTTAAGGAACAGGTTAAAAAGAGAATCCTAATGTGATTTCTTGATAATGGGTGTGTTCCTTATCTTCTCCTAGTGTCTAAACTCTTCTCCATGGCTGGACCCCCAAATAATATTCCTTTACGTGCTAAGGGGTATCTAGAGAGTGGGATAGGTTTAATAACTAAGCTCACCCTATCGCGTACCCTAACCCTAACCCCTACCCTAACCCTAACGCGTACCCTAATCCTAACCCGTATCCTAAACCGAGCCCTAATCCTAACACTAACTGTAACCCTAATCCTAAACCATACCCTACGCCCTACCCGAACCCCTCCCCGAACCCGTAACCTAAGCCGTACCCTAACCCTCACCCTAACCCTAACCCTAACCCTAAGCTACCCTTGACTGCTTCTGCCTCCAATAGATTTCCTAAGCACTAGTGTTTTAAGGAACAGGTTAAAAAGAGAATCCTAATGTGATTTCGTGATAATGGGTGTGTTCCTTACCTTCTCCTAGTGTCTAAACTCTTCTCCATGGCTGGACCCCCAAATAATATTCCTTTACGTGCTAAGGGGTATCTAGAGAGTGGGATAGGTTTAATAACTAACCTCACCCTATCGCGTACCCTAACCCTAACCCCTACCCTAACACTAACGCGTACCCTAATCCTAACCCGTAAACTAAACTGAGCCCTAACCCTAACACTAACCCTAACCCTAACCCTAACCCATACCCTACGCCCTACCCGGACCCCTCCCCGAACCCGTACCCTAAGCCATTCCCTAACCCTCACCCTAACCCTATCCCTAACCCTAAGCTACCCTTGACTGCTTCTGCCTCCAAAACATTTCCTAAGCACTAGTGTTTTAAGGAATAGGTTAAAAAGAGAATCCTAATGTGATTTCGTGATAATGGGTGTGTTCCTTATCTTCTCCTAGTGTCTAAACACTTCTCCATGGCTGGACCCCCAAATAATATTCCTTTACGTGCTAAGGGGTATCTAGAGAGAGGGAGAGGTTTAATAACTAACCTTACCCTAACGCGTACCCTAACCCTAACCCCTACCCTAACCCTAACGCGTACCCTAATCCTAACCCGTACCCTAAACCGAGCCCTAACCCTAACACTAACCCTAACCCTAACCCTAACCCATACCCTACGCCCTACCCGAACCCCTCCCCGAACCCGTACCCTAAGCCGTACCCTAACCCTCACCCTAACGCTAACCCTAACCCTAAGCTACCCTTGAGTGCTTCTGCCTCCAATAGATTTCCTAAGCACTAGTGTTTTCAGGAACAGTTTAAAAAGACAATCATATTATGATTTCTTGATAATGGGTGTGTTCCTTATCTTCTCCTAGTGTCTAAACTCTTCTCCATGGCTGGTCCCCCAAATAATATTCCTTTACGTGCTAAGGGGTATCTAGAGAGTGGGATAGGTTTAATAACTACCCTCACCCTAAAGCGTACCCTAACCCTAAAGCCTACCCTAACCCTAACGCATACCCTAATCCTAACCCGTACCCTAAACCGAGCCCTAACCCTAACACTAAGCCTAACCCTAACCCTAACCCATACCCTACGCCCTACACGAACCCCTCCCCGAACCCGTACCCTAAGCCGTACCCTAACCCTCACCCTAACCCTAACCCTAGCCCTAAGCTACCCTTGACGGCTTCTGCCTCCTATAGATTTCCTAAGCACTAGTGTTTTAAGGAACAGGTTAAAAAGAGAATCGTAATGTGATTTCTTGATAATGGGTGTGTTCCTTATCTTCTCCTCGTGTCTAAACTCTTCTCCATGGCTGGACCCCCAAATAATATTCCTTTACGTGCTAAGGGGTATCTAGAGAGTGGGATAGGTTTAATAACTACCCTCACCCTAACGCGTACCCTAACCCTAACCCCTACCCTAACCCTAACGCATACCCTAATCCTAACCCGTACCCTAAACCGAGCCCTAACCCTAACACTAGCCCTAACCCTAACCCTAACCCATACCCTACGCCCTACCCGAATCCCTCCCCGAACCCGTACCCTAAGCCGTACCCTAACCCTCACCCTAACCCTAAACCTAGCCCTAAGCTACCCTTGACGGCTTCTGCCTCCAATAGATTTCCTAAGCACTAGTGTTTTAAGGAACAGGTTAAAAAGAGAATCCTAATGTGATTTCTTGATAATGGGTGTGTTCCTTATCTTCTCCTCGTGTCTAAACTCTTCTCCATGGCTGGACCCCCAAATAATATTCCTTTACGTGCTAAGGGGTATCTAGAGAGTGGGATAGGTTTAATAACTACCCTCACCCTAACGCGTACCCTAACCCTAACCCCTACCCTAACCCTAACGCGTACCCTAATCCTAACCCGTACCCTAAACCGAGCCCTAACCCTAACACTAACCCTAACCCTAACCCTAACCCATACCCTACGCCCTAACCGAACCCCTCCCCGAACCCGTACCCTAAGCCGTACCCTAACCCTAACCCGAACCCTAAGCTACCCTTGACTGCTTCTGCCTCCAATAGATTTCCTAAGCACTAGAGTTTTAAGGAACAGGTTAAAAAGAGAATCCTAATGTGATTTCTTGATAATTGGTGTGTTCCTTATCTTCTCCTAGTGTCTAAACTCTTCTCCATGGCTGGACCCCCAAATAATATTCCTTTACGTGCTAAGGGGTATCTAGAGAGTGGGATAGGTTTAATAACTAAGCTCACCCTATCGCGTACCCTTACCCTAACCCCTACCCTAACCCTAACGCGTACCCTAATCCTAACCCGTACCCTAAACCGAGCCCTAACCCTAACACTAGCCCTAACCCTAACCCTAACCCATACCCTACGCCCTACCCGAATCCCTCCCCGAACCCGTACCCTAAGCCGTACCCTAACCCTCACCCTAACCCTAACCCTAGCCCTAAGCTACCCTTGACGGCTTCTGCCTCCAATAGATTTCCTAAGCACTAGTGTTTTAAGGAACAGGTTAAAAAGAGAATCCTAATGTGATTTCTTGATAATGGGGGTGTTCCATATCTTCTCCTCGTGTCTAAACTCTTCTCCATGGCTGGACCCCCAAATAATATTCCTTTACGTGCTAAGGGGTATCTAGAGAGTGGGATAGGTTTAATAACTACCCTCACCCTAACGCGTACCCTAACCCTAACCCCTACCCTAACCCTAACGCATACCCTAATCCTAACCCGTACCCTAAACCGAGCCCTAACCCTAACACTAGCCCTAACCCTAACCCTAACTCATACCCTACGCCCTACCCGAATCCCTCCCCGAACCCGTACCCTAAGCCGTACCCTAACCCTCACCCTAACCCTAACCCTAACCCTACGCTACCCTGGACTGCTTCTGCCTCCAATAGATTTCCTAAGCACTAGTGTTTTAAGGAACAGGTTAAAAAGAGAATCCTAATGTGATTTCTTGATAATGGGTGTGTTCCTTATCTTCTCCTCGTTTCTATACTCTTCTCCATGGCTGGACCCCCAAATAATATTCCTTTACGTGCTAAGGGGTATCTAGAGAGTGGGATAGGTTTAATAACTACCCTCACCCTAACGCGTACCCTAACCCTAACCCCTACCCTAACCCTAACGCATACCCTAATCCTAACCCGTACCCTAAACCGAGCCCTAACCCTAACACTAAGCCTAACCCTAACCCTAACCCATACCCTACGCCCTACACGAACCCCTCCCCGAACCCGTACCCTAAGCCGTACCCTAACCCTCACCCTAACCCTAACCCTAGCCCTAAGCTACCCTTGAGGGCTTCTGCCTCCAATAGATTTCCTAAGCACTAGTGTTTTAAGGAACAGGTTAAAAAGAGAATCCTAATGTGATTTCTTAATAATGGGTGTGTTCCTTATCTTCTCCTCGTGTCTAAACTCTTCTCCATGGCTGGACCCCCAAATAATATTCCTTTACGTGCTAAGGGGTATCTAGAGAGTGGGATAGGTTTAATAACTACCCTCACCCTAACGCGTACCCTAACCCTAACCCCTACCCTAACCCTAACACGTACCCTAATCCTAACCCGTACCCTAAACCGAGCCCTAACCCTAACACTAACCGTAACCCTAACCCATACCCTACGCCCTACCCGAACCCCTCCCCGAACCCGTACCCTAAGCCGTACCCTAACCCTCACCCTAACCCTAACCCGAACCCTAAGCTACCCTTGACTGCTTCTGCCTCCAATAGATTTCCTAAGCACTAGTGTTTTAAGGAACAGGTTAAAAAGAGAATCCTAATGTGATTTCTTGATAATTGGTGTGTTCCTTATCTTCTCCTAGTGTCTAAACTCTTCTCCATGGCTGGACCCCCAAATAATATTCCTTTACGTGCTAAGGGGTATCTAGAGAGTGGGATAGGTTTAATAACTAAGCTCACCCTATCACGTACCCTTAACCTAACCCCTACCCTAACACTAACGCGTACCCTAATCCTAACCTGTACCCTAAACCGAGACCTAACCCTAACACTAGCCCTAACCCTAACCCTAACACATACCCTACGCCCTACCCGAATCCCTCCCCGAACCCGTACCCTAAGCCGTACCCTAACCCTCACCCTAACCCTAACCCTAGCCCTAAGCTACCCTTGAGTGCTTCTGCCTCCAATAGATTTCCTAAGCACTAGTGTTTTAAGGAACAGGTTAAAAAGAGAATCCTAATGTGATTTCTTGATAATGGGTGTGTTCCTTATCTTCTCCTCGTGTCTAAACTCTTCTCCATGGCTGGACCCCCAAATAATATTCCTTTACGTGCTAAGGGGTATCTAGAGAGTGGGATAGGTTTAATAACTACTCTCAACCTAACGCGTACCCTAACCCTAACCCCTACCCTAACCCTAACGCGTACCCTAATCCTAACCCGTACCCTAAACCGAGCCCTAACCCTAACACTAAGCCTAACCCTAACCCTAACCCATACCCTACGCCCTACACGAACCCCTCCCCGAACCCGTACCCTAAGCCGTACCCTAACCCTCACCCTAACCCTAACCCTAGCCCTAAGCTACCCTTGACGGCTTCTGCCTCCTATAGATTTCCTAAGCACTAGTGTTTTAAGGAACAGGTTAAAAAGAGAATCGTAATGTGATTTCTTGATAATGGGTGTGTTCCTTATCTTCTCCTCGTGTCTAAACTCTTCTCCATGGCTGGACCCCCAAATAATATTCCTTTACGTGCTAAGGGGTATCTAGAGAGTGGGATAGGTTTAATAACTACCCTCACCCTAACGCGTACCCTAACCCTAACCCCTACCCTAACCCTAACGCATACCCTAATCCTAACCCGTACCCTAAACCGAGCCCTAACCCTAACACTAGCCCTAACCCTAACCCTAACCCATACCCTACGCCCTACCCGAATCCCTCCCCGAACCCGTACCCTAAGCCGTACCCTAACCCTCACCCTAACCCTAAACCTAGCCCTAAGCTACCCTTGACGGCTTCTGCCTCCAATAGATTTCCTAAGCACTAGTGTTTTAAGGAACAGGTTAAAAAGAGAATCCTAATGTGATTTCTTGATAATGGGTGTGTTCCTTATCTTCTCCTCGTGTCTAAACTCTTCTCCATGGCTGGACCCCCAAATAATATTCCTTTACGTGCTAAGGGGTATCTAGAGAGTGGGATAGGTTTAATAACTACCCTCACCCTAACGCGTACCCTAACCCTAACCCCTACCCTAACCCTAACGCGTACCCTAATCCTAACCCGTACCCTAAACCGAGCCCTAACCCTAACACTAACCCTAACCCTAACCCTAACCCATACCCTACGCCCTAACCGAACCCCTCCCCGAACCCGTACCCTAAGCCGTACCCTAACCCTAACCCGAACCCTAAGCTACCCGTGACTGCTTCTGCCTCCAATAGATTTCCTAAGCACTAGAGTTTTAAGGAACAGGTTAAAAAGAGAATCCTAATGTGATTTCTTGATAATTGGTGTGTTCCTTATCTTCTCCTAGTGTCTAAACTCTTCTCCATGGCTGGACCCCCAAATAATATTCCTTTACGTGCTAAGGGGTATCTAGAGAGTGGGATAGGTTTAATAACTAAGCTCACCCTATCGCGTACCCTTACCCTAACCCCTACCCTAACCCTAACGCGTACCCTAATCCTAACCCGTACCCTAAACCGAGCCCTAACCCTAACACTAGCCCTAACCCTAACCCTAACCCATACCCTACGCCCTACCCGAATCCCTCCCCGAACCCGTACCCTAAGCCGTACCCTAACCCTCACCCTAACCCTAACCCTAGCCCTAAGCTACCCTTGACGGCTTCTGCCTCCAATAGATTTCCTAAGCACTAGTGTTTTAAGGAACAGGTTAAAAAGAGAATCCTAATGTGATTTCTTGATAATGGGGGTGTTCCATATCTTCTCCTCGTGTCTAAACTCTTCTCCATGGCTGGACCCCCAAATAATATTCCTTTACGTGCTAAGGGGTATCTAGAGAGTGGGATAGGTTTAATAACTACCCTCACCCTAACGCGTACCCTAACCCTAACCCCTACCCTAACCCTAACGCATACCCTAATCCTAACCCGTACCCTAAACCGAGCCCTAACCCTAACACTAGCCCTAACCCTAACCCTAACTCATACCCTACGCCCTACCCGAATCCCTCCCCGAACCCGTACCCTAAGCCGTACCCTAACCCTCACCCTAACCCTAACCCTAACCCTACGCTACCCTGGACTGCTTCTGCCTCCAATAGATTTCCTAAGCACTAGTGTTTTAAGGAACAGGTTAAAAAGAGAATCCTAATGTGATTTCTTGATAATGGGTGTGTTCCTTATCTTCTCCTCGTTTCTATACTCTTCTCCATGGCTGGACCCCCAAATAATATTCCTTTACGTGCTAAGGGGTATCTAGAGAGTGGGATAGGTTTAATAACTACCCTCACCCTAACGCGTACCCTAACCCTAACCCCTACCCTAACCCTAACGCATACCCTAATCCTAACCCGTACCCTAAACCGAGCCCTAACCCTAACACTAAGCCTAACCCTAACCCTAACCCATACCCTACGCCCTACACGAACCCCTCCCCGAACCCGTACCCTAAGCCGTACCCTAACCCTCACCCTAACCCTAACCCTAGCCCTAAGCTACCCTTGAGGGCTTCTGCCTCCAATAGATTTCCTAAGCACTAGTGTTTTAAGGAACAGGTTAAAAAGAGAATCCTAATGTGATTTCTTAATAATGGGTGTGTTCCTTATCTTCTCCTCGTGTCTAAACTCTTCTCCATGGCTGGACCCCCAAATAATATTCCTTTACGTGCTAAGGGGTATCTAGAGAGTGGGATAGGTTTAATAACTACCCTCACCCTAACGCGTACCCTAACCCTAACCCCTACCCTAACCCTAACACGTACCCTAATCCTAACCCGTACCCTAAACCGAGCCCTAACCCTAACACTAACCGTAACCCTAACCCATACCCTACGCCCTACCCGAACCCCTCCCCGAACCCGTACCCTAAGCCGTACCCTAACCCTCACCCTAACCCTAACCCGAACCCTAAGCTACCCTTGACTGCTTCTGCCTCCAATAGATTTCCTAAGCACTAGTGTTTTAAGGAACAGGTTAAAAAGAGAATCCTAATGTGATTTCTTGATAATTGGTGTGTTCCTTATCTTCTCCTAGTGTCTAAACTCTTCTCCATGGCTGGACCCCCAAATAATATTCCTTTACGTGCTAAGGGGTATCTAGAGAGTGGGATAGGTTTAATAACTAAGCTCACCCTATCACGTACCCTTAACCTAACCCCTACCCTAACACTAACGCGTACCCTAATCCTAACCTGTACCCTAAACCGAGACCTAACCCTAACACTAGCCCTAACCCTAACCCTAACACATACCCTACGCCCTACCCGAATCCCTCCCTGAACCCGTACCCTAAGCCGTACCCTAACCCTCACCCTAACCCTAACCCTAGCCCTAAGCTACCCTTGAGTGCTTCTGCCTCCAATAGATTTCCTAAGCACTAGTGTTTTAAGGAACAGGTTAAAAAGAGAATCCTAATGTGATTTCTTGATAATGGGTGTGTTCCTTATCTTCTCCTCGTGTCTAAACTCTTCTCCATGGCTGGACCCCCAAATAATATTCCTTTACGTGCTAAGGGGTATCTAGAGAGTGGGATAGGTTTAATAACTACTCTCAACCTAACGCGTACCCTAACCCTAACCCCTACCCTAACCCTAACGCGTACCCTAATCCTAACCCGTACCCTAAACCGAGCCCTAACCCTAACACTAAGCCTAACCCTAACCCTAACCCATACCCTACGCCCTACACGAACCCCTCCCCGAACCCGTACCCTAAGCCGTACCCTAACCCTCACCCTAACCCTAACCCTAGCCCTAAGCTACCCTTGACGGCTTCTGCCTCCTATAGATTTCCTAAGCACTAGTGTTTTAAGGAACAGGTTAAAAAGAGAATCGTAATGTGATTTCTTGATAATGGGTGTGTTCCTTATCTTCTCCTCGTGTCTAAACTCTTCTCCATGGCTGGACCCCCAAATAATATTCCTTTACGTGCTAAGGGGTATCTAGAGAGTGGGATAGGTTTAATAACTACCCTCACCCTAACGCGTACCCTAACCCTAACCCCTACCCTAACCCTAACGCATACCCTAATCCTAACCCGTACCCTAAACCGAGCCCTAACCCTAACACTAGCCCTAACCCTAACCCTAACCCATACCCTACGCCCTACCCGAATCCCTCCCCGAACCCGTACCCTAAGCCGTACCCTAACCCTCACCCTAACCCTAAACCTAGCCCTAAGCTACCCTTGACGGCTTCTGCCTCCAATAGATTTCCTAAGCACTAGTGTTTTAAGGAACAGGTTAAAAAGAGAATCCTAATGTGATTTCTTGATAATGGGTGTGTTCCTTATCTTCCCCTCGTGTCTAAACTCTTCTCCATGGCTGGACCCCCAAATAATATTCCTTTACGTGCTAAGGGGTATCTAGAGAGTGGGATAGGTTTAATAACTACCCTCACCCTAACGCGTACCCTAACCCTAACCCCTACCCTAACCCTAACGCGTACCCTAATCCTAACCCGTACCCTAAACCGAGCCCTAACCCTAACACTAACCCTAACCCTAACCCTAACCCATACCCTACGCCCTAACCGAACCCCTCCCCGAACCCGTACCCTAAGCCGTACCCTAACCCTAACCCGAACCCTAAGCTACCCTTGACTGCTTCTGCCTCCAATAGATTTCCTAAGCACTAGAGTTTTAAGGAACAGGTTAAAAAGAGAATCCTAATGTGATTTCTTGATAATTGGTGTGTTCCTTATCTTCTCCTAGTGTCTAAACTCTTCTCCATGGCTGGACCCCCAAATAATATTCCTTTACGTGCTAAGGGGTATCTAGAGAGTGGGATAGGTTTAATAACTAAGCTCACCCTATCGCGTACCCTTACCCTAACCCCTACCCTAACCCTAACGCGTACCCTAATCCTAACCCGTACCCTAAACCGAGCCCTAACCCTAACACTAGCCCTAACCCTAACCCTAACCCATACCCTACGCCCTACCCGAATCCCTCCCCGAACCCGTACCCTAAGCCGTACCCTAACCCTCACCCTAACCCTAACCCTAGCCCTAAGCTACCCTTGACGGCTTCTGCATCCAATAGATTTCCTAAGCACTAGTGTTTTAAGGAACAGGTTAAAAAGAGAATCCTAATGTGATTTCTTGATAATGGGGGTGTTCCATATCTTCTCCTCGTGTCTAAACTCTTCTCCATGGCTGGACCCCCAAATAATATTCCTTTACGTGCTAAGGGGTATCTAGAGAGTGGGATAGGTTTAATAACTACCCTCACCCTAACGCGTACCCTAACCCTAACCCCTACCCTAACCCTAACGCATACCCTAATCCTAACCCGTACCCTAAACCGAGCCCTAACCCTAACACTAGCCCTAACCCTAACCCTAACTCATACCCTACGCCCTACCCGAATCCCTCCCCGAACCCGTACCCTAAGCCGTACCCTAACCCTCACCCTAACCCTAACCCTAACCCTACGCTACCCTGGACTGCTTCTGCCTCCAATAGATTTCCTAAGCACTAGTGTTTTAAGGAACAGGTTAAAAAGAGAATCCTAATGTGATTTCTTGATAATGGGTGTGTTCCTTATCTTCTCCTCGTGTCTATACTCTTCTCCATGGCTGGACCCCCAAATAATATTCCTTTACGTGCTAAGGGGTATCTAGAGAGTGGGATAGGTTTAATAACTACCCTCACCCTAACGCGTACCCTAACCCTAACCCCTACCCTAACCCTAACGCATACCCTAATCCTAACCCGTACCCTAAACCGAGCCCTAACCCTAACACTAAGCCTAACCCTAACCCTAACCCATACCCTACGCCCTACACGAACCCCTCCCCGAACCCGTACCCTAAGCCGTACCCTAACCCTCACCCTAACCCTAACCCTAGCCCTAAGCTACCCTTGACATCTTCTGCCTCCAATAGATTTCCTAAGCACTAGTGTTTTAAGGAACAGGATAAAAAGAGAATCGTAATGTGATTTCTTGATAATGGGTGTGTTCCATATCTTCTCCTCGTGTCTAAACTCTTCTCCATGGCTGGACCCCCAAATAATATTCCTTTACGTGCTAAGGGGTATCTAGAGAGTGGGATAGGTTTAATAACTACCCTCACCCTAACGCGTACCCTAACCCTAACCCCTACCCTAACCCTAACGCATACCCTAATCCTAACCCGTACCCTAAACCGAGCCCTAACCCTAACACTAGCCCTAACCCTAACCCTAACCCATACCCTACGCCCTACCCGAATCCCTCCCCTAACCCGTACCCTAAGCCGTACCCTAACCCTCACCCTAACCCTAACCCTAGCCCTAAGCTACCCTTGACGGCTTCTGCCTCCAATAGATTTCCTAAGCACTAGTGTTTTAAGGAACAGGTTAAAAAGAGAATCCTAATGTGATTTCTTAATAATGGGTGTGTTCCTTATCTTCTCCTCGTGTCTAAACTCTTCTCCATGGCTGGACCCCCAAATAATATTCCTTTACGTGCTAAGGGGTATCTAGAGAGTGGGATAGGTTTAATAACTACCCTCACCCTAACGCGTACCCTAACCCTAACCCCTACCCTAACCCTAACACGTACCCTAATCCTAACCCGTACCCTAAACCGAGCCCTAACCCTAACACTAACCGTAACCCTAACCCATACCCTACGCCCTACCCGAACCCCTCCCCGAACCCGTACCCTAAGCCGTACCCTAACCCTAACCCGAACCCTAAGCTACCCTTGACTGCTTCTGCCTCCAATAGATTTCCTAAGCACTAGAGTTTTAAGGAACAGGTTAAAAAGAGAATCCTAATGTGATTTCTTGATAATTGGTGTGTTCCTTATCTTCTCCTAGTGTCTAAACTCTTCTCCATGGCTGGACCCCCAAATAATATTCCTTTACGTGCTAAGGGGTATCTAGAGAGTGGGATAGGTTTAATAAGTAAGCTCACCCTATCGCGTACCCTTACCCTAACCCCTACCCTAACCCTAACGCGTACCCTAATCCTAACCCGTACCCTAAACCGAGCCCTAACCCTAACACTAGCCCTAACCCTAACCCTAACCCATACCCTACGCCCTACCCGAATCCCTCCCCGAACCCGTACCCTAAGCCGTACCCTAACCCTCACCCTAACCCTAACCCTAGCCCTAAGCTACCCTTGACGGCTTCTGCCTCCAATAGATTTCCTAAGCACTAGTGTTTTAAGGAACAGGTTAAAAAGAGAATCCTAATGTGATTTCTTGATAATGGGGGTGTTCCATATCTTCTCCTCGTGTCTAAACTCTTCTCCATGGCTGGACCCCCAAATAATATTCCTTTACGTGCTAAGGGGTATCTAGAGAGTGGGATAGGTTTAATAACTACCCTCACCCTAACGCGTACCCTAACCCTAACCCCTACCCTAACCCTAACGCATACCCTAATCCTAACCCGTACCCTAAACCGAGCCCTAACCCTAACACTAGCCCTAACCCTAACCCTAACTCATACCCTACGCCCTACCCGAATCCCTCCCCGAACCCGTACCCTAAGCCGTACCCTAACCCTCACCCTAACCCTAACCCTAACCCTACGCTACCCTGGACTGCTTCTGCCTCCAATAGATTTCCTAAGCACTAGTGTTTTAAGGAACAGGTTAAAAAGAGAATCCTAATGTGATTTCTTGATAATGGGTGTGTTCCTTATCTTCTCCTCGTGTCTATACTCTTCTCCATGGCTGGACCCCCAAATAATATTCCTTTACGTGCTAAGGGGTATCTAGAGAGTGGGATAGGTTTAATAACTACCCTCACCCTAACGCGTACCCTAACCCTAACCCCTACCCTAACCCTAACGCATACCCTAATCCTAACCCGTACCCTAAACCGAGCCCTAACCCTAACACTAAGCCTAACCCTAACCCTAACCCATACCCTACGCCCTACACGAACCCCTCCCCGAACCCGTACCCTAAGCCGTACCCTAACCCTCACCCTAACCCTAACCCTAGCCCTAAGCTACCCTTGACGGCTTCTGCCTCCAATAGATTTCCTAAGCACTAGTGTTTTAAGGAACAGGATAAAAAGAGAATCGTAATGTGATTTCTTGATAATGGGTGTGTTCCATATCTTCTCCTCGTGTCTAAACTCTTCTCCATGGCTGGACCCCCAAATAATATTCCTTTACGTGCTAAGGGGTATCTAGAGAGTGGGATAGGTTTAATAACTACCCTCACCCTAACGCGTACCCTAACCCTAACCCCTACCCTAACCCTAACGCATACCCTAATCCTAACCCGTACCCTAAACCGAGCCCTAACCCTAACACTAGCCCTAACCCTAACCCTAACCCATACCCTACGCCCTACCCGAATCCCTCCCCGAACCCGTACCCTAAGCCGTACCCTAACCCTCACCCTAACCCTAACCCTAGCCCTAAGCTACCCTTGACGGCTTCTGCCTCCAATAGATTTCCTAAGCACTAGTGTTTTAAGGAACAGGTTAAAAAGAGAATCCTAATGTGATTTCTTAATAATGGGTGTGTTCCTTATCTTCTCCTCGTGTCTAAACTCTTCTCCATGGCTGGACCCCCAAATAATATTCCTTTACGTGCTAAGGGGTATCTAGAGAGTGGGATAGGTTTAATAACTACCCTCACCCTAACGCGTACCCTAACCCTAACCCCTACCCTAACCCTAACACGTACCCTAATCCTAACCCGTACCCTAAACCGAGCCCTAACCCTAACACTAACCGTAACCCTAACCCATACCCTACGCCCTACCCGAACCCCTCCCCGAACCCGTACCCTAAGCCGTACCCTAACCCTCACCCTAACCCTAACCCGAACCCTAAGCTACCCTTGACTGCTTCTGCCTCCAATAGATTTCCTAAGCACTAGTGTTTTAAGGAACAGGTTAAAAAGAGAATCCTAATGTGATTTCTTGATAATTGGTGTGTTCCTTATCTTCTCCTAGTGTCTAAACTCTTCTCCATGGCTGGACCCCCAAATAATATTCCTTTACGTGCTAAGGGGTATCTAGAGAGTGGGATAGGTTTAATAACTAAGCTCACCCTATCACGTACCCTTAACCTAACCCCTACCCTAACACTAACGCGTACCCTAATCCTAACCTGTACCCTAAACCGAGACCTAACCCTAACACTAGCCCTAACCCTAACCCTAACACATACCCTACGCCCTACCCGAATCCCTCCCCGAACCCGTACCCTAAGCCGTACCCTAACCCTCACCCTAACCCTAACCCTAGCCCTAAGCTACCCTTGAGTGCTTCTGCCTCCAATAGATTTCCTAAGCACTAGTGTTTTAAGGAACAGGTTAAAAAGAGAATCCTAATGTGATTTCTTGATAATGGGTGTGTTCCTTATCTTCTCCTCGTGTCTAAACTCTTCTCCATGGCTGGACCCCCAAATAATATTCCTTTACGTGCTAAGGGGTATCTAGAGAGTGGGATAGGTTTAATAACTACTCTCAACCTAACGCGTACCCTAACCCTAACCCCTACCCTAACCCTAACGCGTACCCTAATCCTAACCCGTAACCTAAACCGAGCCCTAACCCTAACACTAACCCTAACCCTAACCCTAACCCATAACCTACGCCCTACCCGAACCCCTCCCCGAACCCGTACCCTAAGCCGTACCCTAACCCTCACCCTAACCCTAACCCGAACCCTAAGCTACCCTTGACTGCTTCTGCCTCCAATCGATTTCCTAAGCACTAGTGTTTTAAGGAACAGGTTAAAAAGAGAATCCTAATGTGATTTCTTGATAATGGGTGTGTTCCTTATCTTCTCCTACTGTCTAAACTCTTCTCCATGGCTGGACCCCCAAATAATATTCCTTTACGTGCTAAGGGGTATCTAGAGAGTGGGATAGGTTTAATAACTAAGCTCACCCTATCGCGTACCCTAACCCTAACCCCTACCCTAACGCTAACGCGTACCATAATCCTAACCCGTATCCTAAACCGAGCCCTAACCCTAACACTAACCGTAACCCTAATCCTATACCATACCCTACGCCCTACCCGAACCCCTCCCCGAACCCGTAACCTAAGCCGTACCCTAACCCTCACCCTAACCCTAACCCTAACCCTAAGCTACCCTTGACTGCTTCTGCCTCCAATAGATTTCCTAAGCACTAGTGTTTTAAGGAACAGGTTAAAAAGAGAATCCTAATGTGATTTCGTGATAATGGGTGTGTTCCTTACCTTCTCCTAGTGTCTAAACTCTTCTCCATGGCTGGACCCCCAAATAATATTCCTTTACGTGCTAAAGGGTATCTAGAGAGTGGGATAGGTTTAATAACTAACCTCACCCTATCGCGTACCCTAACCCTAACCCCTACCCTAACACTAACGCGTACCCTAATCCTAACCCGTAAACTAAACCGAGCCCTAACACTAACCCTAACCCTAACCCTAACCCATACCCTACGCCCTACCCGAACCCTTCCCCGAACCCCTACCCTAAGCCATTCCCTAACCCTCACCGTAACCCTATCCCTAACCCTAAGCTACCCTTGACTGCTTCTGCCTCCAATAGATTTCCTAAGCACTAGTGTTTTAAGGAACAGGTTAAAAAGAGAATCCTAATGTGATTTCTTGATAATGGGTGTGTTCCTTATCTTCTCCTAGTGTCTAAACTCTTCTCCATGGCTGGACCCCCAAATAATATTCCTTTACGTGCTAAGGGGTATCTAGAGAGTGGGATAGGTTTAATAACTAAGCTCACCCTATCACGTACCCTTACCCTAACCCCTACCCTAACCCTAACGCGTACCCTAATCCTAACCTGTAGCCTAAACCGAGCCCTAACACTAACACTAGCCCTAACCCTAACCCTAACACATACCCTACGCCCTACCCGAATCCCTCCACGAACCCGTACCCTAAGCCGTACCCTAACCCTCACCCTAACCCTAACCCTAGCCCTAAGCTACCCTTGACGGCTTCTGCCTCCAATAGATTTCCTAAGCACTAGTGTTTTAAGGAACAGGTTAAAAAGAGAATCCTAATGTGATTTCTTGATAATGGGTGTGTTCTTTATCTTCTCCTCGTGTCTAAACTCTTCTCCATGGCTGGACCCCCAAATAATATTCCTTTACGTGCTAAGGGGTATCTAGAGAGTGGGATAGGTTTAATAACTACTCTCACCCTAACGCGTACCCTAACCCTAACCCCTACCCTAACCCTAACGCGTACCCTAATCCTAACCCGTACCCTAAACCGAGCCCTAACCCTAACACTAACCCTAACCCTAACCCTAACCCATAACCTACGCCCTACCCGAACCCCTCCCCGAACCCGTACCCTAAGCCGTACCCAAACCCTCACCCTAACCCTAACCCGAACCCTAAGCTACCCTTGACTGCTTCTGCCTCCAATAGATTTCCTAAGCACTAGTGTTTTAAGGAACAGGTTAAAAAGAGAATCCTAATGTGATTTCTTGATAATGGGTGTGTTCCTTATCTTCTCCTAGTGTCTAAACTCTTCTCCATGGCTGGACCCCCGAATAATATTCCTTTACGTGTTAAGGGGTATCTAGAGAGTGGGATAGGTTTAATAACTAAGCTCACCCTATCACGTACCCTTACCCTAACCCCTACCCTAACCCTAACGCGTACCCTAATCCTAACCTGTACCCTAAACCGAGCCCTAACCCTAACACTAGCCCTAACCCTAACCCTAACACATACGCTAGGCCCTACCCGAATCCCTCCCCGAACCCGTACCCTAAGCCGTACCCTAACCCTCACCCTAACCCTAACCCTAGCCCTAAGCTACCCTTGAGTGCTTCTGCCTCCAATAGATTTCCTAAGCACTAGTGTTTTAAGGAACAGGTTAAAAAGAGAATCCTAATGTGATTTCTTGATAATGGGTGTGTTCCTTATCTTCTCCTCGTGTCTAAACTCTTCTCCATGGCTGGACCCCCAAATAATATTCCTTTACGTGCTAAGGGGTATCTAGAGAGTGGGATAGGTTTAATAACTACTCTCACCCTAACGCGTACCCTAACCCTAACCCGTACCCTAACCCTAACGCGTACCCTAATCCTAACCCGTATCCTAAACCGAGCCCTAACCCTAACACTAACCCTAACCCTAACCTTAACCCATAACCTACGCCCTACCCGAACCCCTCACCGAACCCGTACCCTAAGCCGTACCCTAACCCTCACCCTAACCATAACCCGAACCCTAAGCTACCCTTGACTGCTTCTGCCTCCAATCGATTTCCTAAGCACTAGTGTTTTAAGGAACAGGTTAAAAAGAGAATCCTAATGTGATTTCTTGATAATGGGTGTGTTCCTTATCTTCTCCTAGTGTCTAAACTCTTCTCCATGGCTGGACCCCCAAATAATATTCCTTTACGTGCTAAGGGGTATCTAGAGAGTGGGATAGGTTTAATAACTAAGCTCACCCTATCGCGTACCCTAACCCTAACCCCTACCCTAACGCTAACGCGTACCCTAATCCTAACCCGTATCCTAAACCGAGCCCTAACCCTAACACTAACCGTAACCCTAATCCTAAACCATACCCTACGCCCTACCCGAACCCCTCCCCGAACCCGTAACCTAAGCCGTACCCTAACCCTCACCCTAACCCTAACCCTAACCCTAAGCTACCCTTGACTGCTTCTGCCTCCAATAGATTTCCTAAGCACTAGTGTTTTAAGGAACAGGTTAAAAAGAGAATCCTAATGTGATTTCGTGATAATGGGTGTGTTCCTTACCTTCTCCTAGTGTCTAAACTCTTCTCCATGGCTGGACCCCCAAATAATATTCCTTTACGTGCTAAGGGGTATCTAGAGAGTGGGATAGGTTTAATAACTAACCTCACCCTATCGCGTACCCTAACCCTAACCCCTACCCTAACACTAACGCGTACCCTAATCCTAACCCGTAAACTAAACCGAGCCCTAACACTAACCCTAACCCTAACCCTAACCCATACCCTACGCCCTACCCGAACCCTTCCCCGAACCCCTACCCTAAGCCATTCCCTAACCCTCACCGTAACCCTATCCCTAACCCTAAGCTACCGTTGACTGCTTCTGCCTCCAATAGATTTCCTAAGCACTAGTGTTTTAAGGAACAGGTTAAAAAGAGAATCCTAATGTGATTTCTTGATAATGGGTGTGTTCCTTATCTTCTCCTAGTGTCTAAACTCTTCTCCATGGCTGGACCCCCAAATAATATTCCTTTACGTGCTAAGGGGTATCTAGAGAGTGGGATAGGTTTAATAACTAAGCTCACCCTATCACGTACCCTTACCCTAACCCCTACCCTAACCCTAACGCGTACCCTAATCCTAACCTGTAGCCTAAACCGAGCCCTAACACTAACACTAGCCCTAACCCTAACCCTAACACATACCCTACGCCCTACCCGAATCCCTCCACGAACCCGTACCCTAAGCCGTACCCTAACCCTCACCCTAACCCTAACCCTAGCCCTAAGCTACCCTTGACGGCTTCTGCCTCCAATAGATTTCCTAAGCACTAGTGTTTTAAGGAACAGGTTAAAAAGAGAATCCTAATGTGATTTCTTGATAATGGGTGTGTTCCTTATCTTCTCCTAGTGTCTAAACTCTTCTCCATGGCTGGACCCCCAAATAATATTCCTTTACGTGCTAAGGGGTATCTAGAGAGTGGGATAGGTTTAATAACTACTCTCACCCTAACGCGTACCCTAACCCTAACCCCTACCCTAACCCTAACGCGTACCCTAATCCTAACCCGTACCCTAAACCGAGCCCTAACCCTAACACTAACCCTAACCCTAACCCTAACCCATAACCTACGCCCTACCCGAACCCCTCCCCGAACCCGTACCCTAAGCCGTACCCTAACCCTCACCCTAACCCTAACCCGAACCCTAAGCTACCCTTGACTGCTTCTGCCTCCAATCGATTTCCTAAGCACTAGTGTTTTAAGGAACAGGTTAAAAAGAGAATCCTAATGTGATTTTTTGATAATGGGTGTGTTCCTTATCTTCTCCTAGTGTCTAAACTCTTCTCCATGGCTGGACCCCCAAATAATATTCCTTTACGTGCTAAGGGGTATCTAGAGAGTGGGATAGGTTTAATAACTAAGCTCACCCTATCGCGTACCCTAACCCTAACCCCTACCCTAACCCTAACGCGTACCCTAATCCTAACCCGTATCCTAAACCGAGCCCTAACCCTAACACTAACCGTAACCCTAATCCTAAACCATACCCTACGCCCTACCCGAACCCCTCCCCGAACCCGTAACCTAAGCCGTACCCTAACCCTCACCCTAACCCTAACCCTAACCCTAAGCTACCCTTGACTGCTTCTGCCTCCAATAGATTTCCTAAGCACTAGTGTTTTAAGGAACAGGTTAAAAAGAGAATCCTAATGTGATTTCGTGATAATGGGTGTGTTCCTTACCTTCTCCTAGTGTCTAAACTCTTCTCCATGGCTGGACCCCCAAATAATATTCCTTTACGTGCTAAGGGGTATCTAGAGAGTGGGATAGGTTTAATAACTAACCTCACCCTATCGCGTACCCTAACCCTAACCCCTACCCTAACACTAACGCGTACGCTAATCCTAACCCGTAAACTAAACCGAGCCCTAACACTAACCCTAACCCTAACCCCAACCCATACCCTACGCCCTACCCGAACCCCTCCCCGAACCCGTACCCTAAGCCATTCCCTAACCCTCACCGTAACCCTATCCCTAACCCTAAGCTACCCTTAAATGCTTCTGCCTCCAAAACATTTCCTAAGCACTAGTGTTTTAAGGAACAGGTTAAAAAGAGAATCCTAATGTGATTTCGTGATAATGGGTGTGTTCCTTATCTTCTCCTACTGTCGAAACACTTCTCCATGGCTGGACCCCCAAATAATATTCCTTTACGTGCTAAGGGGTATCTAGAGAGAGGGAGAGGTTTAATAACTAACCTTACCCTAACGCGTACCCTAACCCTAACCCCTACCCTAACCCTAACGCGTACCCTAATCCTAACCCGTACCCTAAACCGAGCCCTAACCCTAACACTAACCCTAACCCTAACCCTAACCCATACCCTACGCCCTACCCGAACCCCTCCCCGAACCCGTACCCTAAGCCGTACCCTAACCCTCACCCTAACCCTAACCCTAGCCCTAAGCTACCCTTGACGGCTTCTGCCTCCAATAGATTTCCTAAGCACTAGTGTTTTAAGGAACAGGTTAAAAAGAGAATCGTAATGTGATTTCTTGATAATGGGTGTGTTCCTTATCTTCTCCTCGTGTCTAAACTCTTCTCCATGGCTGGACCCCCAAATAATATTCCTTTACGTGCTAAGGGGTATCTAGAGAGTGGGATAGGTTTAATAACTACCCTCACCCAAACGCGTACCCTAACCCTAACCCCTACCCTAACCCTAACGCATACCCTAATCCTAACCCGTACCCTAAACCGAGCCCTAACCCTAACACTAGCCCTAACCCTAACCCTAACCCATACCTTACGCCCTACCCGAATCCCTCCCCGAACCCGTACCCTAAGCCGTACCCTAACCCTCACCCTAATACTAACCCTAACCCTAAGCTACCCTTGACTGCTTCTGCCTCCAATAGATTTCCTAACCACTAGTGTTTTAAGGAACAGGTTAAAAAGAGAATCCTAATGTGATTTCTTGATAATGGGTGTGTTCCTTATCTTCTCCTAGTGTCTAAACTCTTCTCCATGGCTGGACCCCCAAATAATATTCCTTTACGTGCTAAGGGGTATCTAGAGAGTGGGATAGGTTTAATAACTAAGCTCACCCTATCGCGTACCCTAACCCTAACCCCTACCCTAACCCTAACGCGTACCCTAATCCTAACCCGTATCCTAAACCGAGCCCTAACCCTAACACTAACCGTAACCCTAATCCTAAACCATACCCTACGCCCTACCCGAACCCCTCCCCGAACCCGTAACCTAAGCCGTACCCTAACCCTCACCCTAACCCTAACCCTAACCCTAAGCTACCCTTGACTGCTTCTGCCTCCAATAGATTTCCTAAGCACTAGTGTTTTAAGGAACAGGTTAAAAAGAGAATCCTAATGTGATTTCTTGATAATGGGTGTGTTCCTTATCTTCTCCTAGTGTCTAAACTCTTCTCCATGGCTGGACCCCCAAATAATATTCCTTTACGTGCTAAGGGGTATCTAGAGAGTGGGATAGGTTTAATAACTAAGCTCACCCTATCACGTACCCTTACCCTAACCCCTACCCTAACCCTAACGCGTACCCTAATCCTAACCTGTAGCCTAAACCGAGCCCTAACACTAACACTAGCCCTAACCCTAACCCTAACACATACCCTACGCCCTACCCGAATCCCTCCACGAACCCGTACCCTAAGCCGTACCCTAACCCTCACCCTAACCCTAACCCTAGCCCTAAGCTACCCTTGACGGCTTCTGCCTCCAATAGATTTCCTAAGCACTAGTGTTTTAAGGAACAGGTTAAAAAGAGAATCCTAATGTGATTTCTTGATAATGGGTGTGTTCCTTATCTTCTCCTCGTGTCTAAACTCTTCTCCATGGCTGGACCCCCAAATAATATTCCTTTACGTGCTAAGGGGTATCTAGAGAGTGGGATAGGTTTAATAACTACTCTCACCCTAACGCGTACCCTAACCCTAACCCCTACCCTAACCCTAACGCGTACCCTAATCCTAACCCGTACCCTAAACCGAGCCCTAACCCTAACACTAACCCTAACCCTAACCCTAACCCATAACCTACGCCCTACCCGAACCCCTCCCCGAACCCGTACCCTAAGCCGTACCCTAACCCTCACCCTAACCCTAACCCTAACCCTAAGCTACCCTTGACGGCTTCTGCCTCCAATAGATTTCCTAAGCACTAGTGTTTTCAGGAACAGTTTAAAAAGACAATCATATTATGATTTCTTGATAATGGGTGTGTTCCTTATCTTCTCCTAGTGTCTAAACTCTTCTCCATGGCTGGACCCCCAAATAATATTCCTTTACGTGCTAAGGGGTATCTAGAGAGTGGGATAGGTTTAATAACTAAGCTCACCCTATCACGTACCCTTACCCTAACCCCTACCCTAACCCTAACGCGTACCCTAATCCTAACCTGTACCCTAAACCGAGCCCTAACCCTAACACTAGCCCTAACCCTAACCCTAACACATACCCTACGCCCTACCCGAATCCCTCCCCGAACCCGTACCCTAAGCCGTACCCTAACCCTCACCCTAACCCTAACCCTAGCCCTAAGCTACCCTTGACGGCTTCTGCCTCCAATAGATTTCCTAAGCACTAGTGTTTTAAGGAACAGGTTAAAAAGAGAATCCTAATGTGATTTCTTGATAATGGGTGTGTTCCTTATCTTCTCTTCGTGTCTAAACTCTTCTCCATGGCTGGACCCCCAAATAATATTCCTTTACGTGCTAAGGGGTATCTAGAGAGTGGGATAGGTTTAATAACTACTCTCACCCTAACGCGTACCCTAACCCTAACCCCTACCCTAACCCTAACGCGTACCCTAATCCTAACCCGTACCCTAAACCGAGCCCTAACCCTAACACTAACCCTAACCCTAACCCTAACCCATAACCTACGCCCTACCCGAACCCCTCCCCGAACCCGTACCCTAAGCCGTACCCTAACCCTCACCCTAACCCTAACCCGAACCCTAAGCTACCCTTGACTGCTTCTGCCTCCAATCGATTTCCTAAGCACTAGTGTTTTAAGGAACAGGTTAAAAAGAGAATCCTAATGTGATTTTTTGATAATGGGTGTGTTCCTTATCTTCTCCTAGTGTCTAAACTCTTCTCCATGGCTGGACCCCCAAATAATATTCCTTTACGTGCTAAGGGGTATCTAGAGAGTGGGATAGGTTTAATAACTAAGCTCACCCTATCGCGTACCCTAACCCTAACCCCTACCCTAACCCTAACGCGTACCCTAATCCTAACCCGTATCCTAAACCGAGCCCTAACCCTAACACTAACCGTAACCCTAATCCTAAACCATACCCTACGCCCTACCCGAACCCCTCCCCGAACCCGTAACCTAAGCCGTACCCTAACCCTCACCCTAACCCTAACCCTAACCCTAAGCTACCCTTGACTGCTTCTGCCTCCAATAGATTTCCTAAGCACTAGTGTTTTAAGGAACAGGTTAAAAAGAGAATCCTAATGTGATTTCGTGATAATGGGTGTGTTCCTTACCTTCTCCTAGTGTCTAAACTCTTCTCCATGGCTGGACCCCCAAATAATATTCCTTTACGTGCTAAGGGGTATCTAGAGAGTGGGATAGGTTTAATAACTAACCTCACCCTATCGCGTACCCTAACCCTAACCCCTACCCTAACACTAACGCGTACGCTAATCCTAACCCGTAAACTAAACCGAGCCCTAACACTAACCCTAACCCTAACCCCAACCCATACCCTACGCCCTACCCGAACCCCTCCCCGAACCCGTACCCTAAGCCATTCCCTAACCCTCACCGTAACCCTATCCCTAACCCTAAGCTACCCTTAAATGCTTCTGCCTCCAAAACATTTCCTAAGCACTAGTGTTTTAAGGAACAGGTTAAAAAGAGAATCCTAATGTGATTTCGTGATAATGGGTGTGTTCCTTATCTTCTCCTACTGTCGAAACACTTCTCCATGGCTGGACCCCCAAATAATATTCCTTTACGTGCTAAGGGGTATCTAGAGAGAGGGAGAGGTTTAATAACTAACCTTACCCTAACGCGTACCCTAACCCTAACCCCTACCCTAACCCTAACGCGTACCCTAATCCTAACCCGTACCCTAAACCGAGCCCTAACCCTAACACTAACCCTAACCCTAACCCTAACCCATACCCTACGCCCTACCCGAACCCCTCCCCGAACCCGTACCCTAAGCCGTACCCTAACCCTCACCCTAACCCTAACCCTAGCCCTAAGCTACCCTTGACGGCTTCTGCCTCCAATAGATTTCCTAAGCACTAGTGTTTTAAGGAACAGGTTAAAAAGAGAATCGTAATGTGATTTCTTGATAATGGGTGTGTTCCTTATCTTCTCCTCGTGTCTAAACTCTTCTCCATGGCTGGACCCCCAAATAATATTCCTTTACGTGCTAAGGGGTATCTAGAGAGTGGGATAGGTTTAATAACTACCCTCACCCAAACGCGTACCCTAACCCTAACCCCTACCCTAACCCTAACGCATACCCTAATCCTAACCCGTACCCTAAACCGAGCCCTAACCCTAACACTAGCCCTAACCCTAACCCTAACCCATACCTTACGCCCTACCCGAATCCCTCCCCGAACCCGTACCCTAAGCCGTACCCTAACCCTCACCCTAATACTAACCCTAACCCTAAGCTACCCTTGACTGCTTCTGCCTCCAATAGATTTCCTAACCACTAGTGTTTTAAGGAACAGGTTAAAAAGAGAATCCTAATGTGATTTCTTGATAATGGGTGTGTTCCTTATCTTCTCCTAGTGTCTAAACTCTTCTCCATGGCTGGACCCCCAAATAATATTCCTTTACGTGCTAAGGGGTATCTAGAGAGTGGGATAGGTTTAATAACTAAGCTCACCCTATCGCGTACCCTAACCCTAACCCCTACCCTAACCCTAACGCGTACCCTAATCCTAACCCGTATCCTAAACCGAGCCCTAACCCTAACACTAACCGTAACCCTAATCCTAAACCATACCCTACGCCCTACCCGAACCCCTCCCCGAACCCGTAACCTAAGCCGTACCCTAACCCTCACCCTAACCCTAACCCTAACCCTAAGCTACCCTTGACTGCTTCTGCCTCCAATAGATTTCCTAAGCACTAGTGTTTTAAGGAACAGGTTAAAAAGAGAATCCTAATGTGATTTCGTGATAATGGGTGTGTTCCTTACCTTCTCCTAGTGTCTAAACTCTTCTCCATGGCTGGACCCCCAAATAATATTCCTTTACGTGCTAAGGGGTATCTAGAGAGTGGGATAGGTTTAATAACTAACCTCACCCTATCGCGTACCCTAACCCTAACCCCTACCCTAACACTAACGCGTACGCTAATCCTAACCCGTAAACTAAACCGAGCCCTAACACTAACCCTAACCCTAACCCCAACCCATACCCTACGCCCTACCAGAACCCCTCCCCGAACCCGTACCCTAAGCCATTCCCTAACCCTCACCGTAACCCTATCCCTAACCCTAAGCTACCCTTAAATGCTTCTGCCTCCAAAACATTTCCTAAGCACTAGTGTTTTAAGGAACAGGTTAAAAAGAGAATCCTAATGTGATTTCGTGATAATGGGTGTGTTCCTTATCTTCTCCTACTGTCTAAACACTTCTCCATGGCTGGACCCCCAAATAATATTCCTTTACGTGCTAAGGGGTATCTAGAGAGAGGGAGAGGTTTAATAACTAACCTTACCCTAAAGCGTACCCTAACCCTAACCCCTACCCTAACCCTAACGCGTACCCTAATCCTAACCCGTACCCTAAACCGAGCCCTAACCCTAACACTAACCCTAACCCTAACCCTAACCCATACCCTACGCCCTACCCGAACCCCTCCCCGAACCCGTACCCTAAGCCGTACCCTAACCCTCACCCTAACCCTAACCCTAGCCCTAAGCTACCCTTGACGGCTTCTGCCTCCAATAGATTTCCTAAGCACTAGTGTTTTAAGGAACAGGTTAAAAAGAGAATCGTAATGTGATTTCTTGATAATGGGTGTGTTCCTTATCTTCTCCTCGTGTCTAAACTCTTCTCCATGGCTGGACCCCCAAATAATATTCCTTTACGTGCTAAGGGGTATCTAGAGAGTGGGATAGGTTTAATAACTACCCTCACCCTAACGCGTACCCTAACCCTAACCCCTACCCTAACCCTAACGCATACCCTAATCCTAACCCGTACCCTAAACCGAGCCCTAACCCTAACACTAGCCCTAACCCTAACCCTAACCCATACCTTACGCCCTACCCGAATCCCTCCCCGAACCCGTACCCTAAGCCGTACCCTAACCCTCACCCTAATACTAACCCTAACCCTAAGCTACCCTTGACTGCTTCTGCCTCCAATAGATTTCCTAACCACTAGTGTTTTAAGGAACAGGTTAAAAAGAGAATCCTAATGTGATTTCTTGATAATGGGTGTGTTCCTTATCTTCTCCTCGTGTCTAAACTCTTCTCCATGGCTGGACCCCCAAATAATATCCCTTTACGTGCTAAGGGGTATCTAGACAGTGGGATAGGTTTAATAACTACCCTCACCCTAACGCGTACCCTAACCCTAACCCCTACCCTAACCCTAACGTGTACCCTAATCCTAACCCGTGCCCTAAACCGAGCCCTAACCCTAACACTAGACCTAACACTAACCCTAACCCATACCCTACGCCCTACCCGAAACCGTACCCTAAGCCGTACCGTAACCCTCACCCTAACCCTCACCCTAATACTAACCCTAACCCTAAGCTACCCTTGACTGCTTCTGCCTCCAATAGATTTCCTAAGCACTAGGGTTTTAAGGAACAGGTTAAAAAGAGAATCCTAATGTGATTTCTTGATAATGGGTGTGTTCCTTATCTTCTCCTCGTGTCTAAACTCTTCTCCATGGCTGGACCCCCAAATAATATTCCTTTACGTGCTAAGGGGTATCTAGACAGTGGGATAGGTTTAATAACTACCCTCACCCTAACGCGTACCCTAACCCTAACCACTACCCTAACCCTAACGCGTACCCTAATCCTAACCCGTGCCCTAAACCGAGCCCTAACCCTAACACTAGTCCTAACACTAACCGTAACCCATTCCCTACGCCCTACCCGAAACCGTACCCTAAGCTGTACCCTAACCCTCACCCTAACCCTAACCCTAACCCTAAGCTACCCTTGACTGCTTCTGCCTGCAATAGATTTCCTAAGCACTAGTGTTTTAAGGAACAGGTTAAAAAGAGAATCCTAATGTGATTTCTTGATAATGGGTATGTTTCTTATCTTCTCCTAGTGTCTAAACTCTTCTCCATGGCTGGACCCCCAAATAATATACCTTTACGTGCTAAGGGGTATCTAGAGAGTGGGATAGGTTTAATAACTGCCCTCACCCTAAAGCGTACCCTAACCCTAACCCCTACCCTAACCCTAACGCGTACCCTAATCCTAACCCGTACCCTAAACCGAGCCCTAAACCTAACACTAACCCTAACACTAACCCTAACCAATACCCTACATCCTACCCGAACCCGTCCCCGAACCCGTACCCTAAGCCATACCCTAACCCTCACCCTAACCCTAAACCTAACCCTAAGCTACCCTTGATTGCTTCTGCCTCCAATAGATTTCCTAAGCACTAGTGTTTTAAGGAACAGGTTAAAAAGAGAATCCTAATGTGATTTCTTGATAATGGGTGTGTTCCTTATCTTCTCCTACTGTCTAAACTGTTCGCCATGGCTGGACCCCCAAATAATATTACTTTACGTGCTAAGGGATATCTAGAGAGTGGGATAGGTTTAATAACTACGCTCACCCTAATGCGTACCCTAACCCTAACCCCTACCCTAACCCTAACGCGTACCCTAAACCTAACCCGTACCCTAAACCGAGCCCTAACCCTAACAGTAGCTCTAACCCTAACCCTAACCCATTCCCTACGCCCTACCCGAACCCCTCCCCGTACCCGTACCCTAAGCCGTACCCTAACCCTTACCCTAACCCTAACCCTAACCCTAAGCTACCCTTGATGGCTTCTGCCTCCAATAGATTTCCTAAGCACTAGTGTTTTAAGGAACAGTTTAAAAAGAGAATCATACTGTGATTTCTTGATAATGGGTATGTTCCTTATCTTCTCCTAGTGTCTAAACTCTTCTCCATGGCTGGACCCCCAAATAATATCCTTTACGTGCTAAGGGGTATCTAGAGAGTGGGATAGGTTTAATAACTAACCTCACCCTATCGCGTACCCTAACCCTAACCCATACCCTAACCGTAAAGCGTACCCTAATCCTAACCCGTACCCTAAACCGAGCCCTAACCCTAACACTAACCCTAACCCTAACCCTAACCCATACCCTACGCCCTACCCGAACCCCTCCCCGAACCCGTACCCTAAGCCATACCCTAACCCTCACCCTAACCCTAACACTAAACCTAAGCTACCCTTGATGGATTCTGCCTCCAATAGATTTCCTAAGCACTAGTGTTTTAAGGAACAGTTTAAAAAGAGAATCATACTGTGATTTCTTGATAATGGGTATGTTCCTTATCTTCTCCTAGTGTCTAAACTCTTCTCCATGGCTGGACCCCCAAATAATATTACTTTACGTGCTAAGGGGTATCTAGAGAGTGGGATAGGTTTAATAACTGCCCTCACCCTAAAGCGTACCCTAACCCTAACCCCTACCCTAACCCTAACGCGTACCCTAATCCTAACCCGTACCCTAAACCGAGCCCTAACCCTAACACTAACCGTAACCCTAATACTAAACCATACCCTACGCCCTACCCGAACCCCTCCCCGAAACCGTACCCTAAGCCGTACACTAACCCTCACCCTAACCCTAACCCTAACCCTAAGCTACCCTTGATTGCTTCTGCCTCCAATAGATTTCCTAAGCACTAGTGTTTTAAGGAACAGGTTAAAAAGAGAATCCTAATGTGATTTCCTGATAATGGGTGTGTTCCTTATCTTCTCCTAGTGTCTAAATTCTTCTCCATTGCTGGACCCCAAAATAATATTCCTTTATGTGCTAAGGGGTATCTAGAGAGTGGGATAGGTTTAATAACTACCCTCACCCTAACGCGTACCCTAACCCTAACCCCTACCCTAACCCTAACACGTACCCTAATCCTAACCCGTACACTAAACCGAGCCCTAACCCTAACACTAACGCTAACCCTAACCCTAACCCATACCCTACGCCCTACCCGAAACCCTCCCCGAACCCGTACCCTAAGCCGTACCCTAACCCTCAATCTAACCCTAACCCTAACCCTAAGCTACCCTTGACTGCTTCTGCCTCCAATAGATTTCCTAAGCACTAGTGTTTTAAGGAACAGGTTAAAAAGAGAATCCTAATGTGATTTCTTGATAATGGGTGTGTTCCTTATCTTCTCCTAGTGTCTAAACTCTTCTCCATGGCTGGACCCCCAAATAATATTCCTTTACGTGCTAAGGGGTATCTAGAGAGTGGGATAGGTTTAATAACTAACCTCACCCTATCGCGTACCCTAACCCTAACCCATACCCTAACCCTAAAGCGTACCCTAATCCTAACCCGTACCCTAAACCGAGCCGTAACCCTAACACTAACCCTAACCCTAACCCTAACCCATACCCTACGCCCTACCCGAACCCCTCCCCGAAACCGTACCCTAAGCCGTACCCTAACCCTCACCCTAACCCTAACCCTAACCCTAAGCTACCCTTGATTGCTTCTGCCTCCAATAGATTTCCTAAGCACTAGTGTTTTAAGGAACAGGTTAAAAAGAGAATCCTAATGTGATTTCCTGATAATGGGTGTGTTCCTTATCTTCTCCTAGTGTCTAAATTCTTCTCCATTGCTGGACCCCAAAATAATATTCCTTTACGTGCTAAGAGGTATCTAGAGAGTGGGATAGGTTTAATAACTACCCTCACCCTAACGCGTACCCTAACCCTAACCCCTACCCTAACCCTAACACGTACCCTAATCCTAACCCGTACACTAAACCGAGCCCTAACCCTAACACTAACGCTAACCCTAACCCTAACCCATACCCTACGCCCTACCCGAAACCCTCCCCGAACCCGTACCCTAAGCCGTACCCTAACCCTCAATCTAACCCTAACCCTAACCCTAAGCTACCCTTGACTGCTTCTGCCTCCAATAGATTTCCTAAGCACTAGTGTTTTAAGGAACAGGTTAAAAAGAGAATCCTAATGTGATTTCTTGATAATGGGTGTGTTCCTTATCTTCTCCTAGTGTCTAAACTCTTCTCCATGGCTGGACCCCCAAATAATATTCCTTTACGTGCTAAGGGGTATCTAGAGAGTGGGATAGGTTTAATAACTAACCTCACCCTATCGCGTACCCTAACCCTAACCCATACCCTAACCCTAAAGCGTACCCTAATCCTAACCCGTACCCTAAACCGAGCCCTAACCCTAACACTAACCCTAACCCTAACCCTAACCCATACCCTACGCCCTACCCGAACCCCTCCCCGAACCCGTACCCTAAGCCATACCCTAACCCTCACCCTAACCCTAACCCTAAACCTAAGCTACCCTTGATGGCTTCTGCCTCCAATAGATTTCCTAAGCACTAGTGTTTTAAGGAACAGTTTAAAAAGAGAATCATACTGTGATTTCTTGATAATGGGTATGTTCCTTATCTTCTCCTAGTGTCTAAACTCTTCTCCATGGCTGGACCCCCAAATAATATTACTTTACGTGCTAAGGGGTATCTAGAGAGTGGGATAGGTTTAATAACTGCCCTCACCCTAAAGCGTACCCTAACCCTAACCCCTACCCTAACCCTAACGCGTACCCTAATCCTAACCCGTACCCTAAACCGAGCCGTAACCCTAACACTAACCGTAACCCTAATACTGAACCATACCCTACGCCCTACCCGAACCCCTCCCCGAAACCGTACCCTAAGCCGTACCCTAACCCTCACCCTAACCCTAACCCTAACCCTAAGCTACCCTTGATTGCTTCTGCCTCCAATAGATTTCCTAAGCACTAGTGTTTTAAGGAACAGGTTAAAAAGAGAATCCTAATGTGATTTCCTGATAATGGGTGTGTTCCTTATCTTCTCCTAGTGTCTAAATTCTTCTCCATTGCTGGACCCCAAAATAATATTCCTTTACGTGCTAAGAGGTATCTAGAGAGTGGGATAGGTTTAATAACTACCCTCACCCTAACGCGTACCCTAACCCTAACCCCTACCCTAACCCTAACACGTACCCTAATCCTAACCCGTACACTAAACCGAGCCCTAACCCTAACACTAACGCTAACCCTAACCCTAACCCATACCCTACGCCCTACCCGAAACCCTCCCCGAACCCGTACCCTAAGCCGTACCCTAACCCTCAATCTAACCCTAACCCTAACCCTAAGCTACCCTTGACTGCTTCTGCCTCCAATAGATTTCCTAAGCACTAGTGTTTTAAGGAACAGGTTAAAAAGAGAATCCTAATGTGATTTCTTGATAATGGGTGTGTTCCTTATCTTCTCCTAGTGTCTAAACTCTTCTCCATGGCTGGACCCCCAAATAATATTCCTTTACGTGCTAAGGGGTATCTAGAGAGTGGGATAGGTTTAATAACTGCCCTCACCCTAAAGCGTACCCTAACCCTAACCCCTACCCTAACCCTAACGCGTACCCTAATCCTAACCCGTACCCTAAACCGAGCCCTAACCCTAACACTAACCGTAACCCTAATACTGAACCATACCCTACGCCCTACCCGAACCCCTCCCCGAAACCGTACCCTAAGCCGTACCCTAACCCTCACCCTAACCCTAACCCTAACCCTAAGCTACCCTTGATTGCTTCTGCCCCCAATAGATTTCCTAAGCACTAGTGTTTTAAGGAACAGGTTAAAAAGAGAATCCTAATGTGATTTCCTGATAATGGGTGTGTTCCTTATCTTCTCCTAGTGTCTAAATTCTTCTCCATTGCTGGACCCCAAAATAATATTCCTTTACGTGCTAAGAGGTATCTAGAGAGTGGGATAGGTTTAATAACTACCCTCACCCTAACGCGTACCCTAACCCTAACCCCTACCCTAACCCTAACACGTACCCTAATCCTAACCCGTACACTAAACCGAGCCCTAACCCTAACACTAACGCTAAACCTAACCCTAACCCATACCCTACGCCCTACCCGAAACCCTCCCCGAACCCGTACCCTAAGCCGTACCCTAACCCTCAATCTAACCCTAACCCTAACCCTAAGCTACCCTTGACTGCTTCTGCCTCCAATAGATTTCCTAAGCACTAGTGTTTTAAGGAACAGGTTAAAAAGAGAATCCTAATGTGATTTCTTGATAATGGGTGTGTTCCTTATCTTCTCCTAGTGTCTAAACTCTTCTCCATGGCTGGACCCCCAAATAATATTCCTTTACGTGCTAAGGGGTATCTAGAGAGTGGGATAGGTTTAATAACTAACCTCACCCTATCGCGTACCCTAACCCTAACCCCTACCCTAACCCTAACGCGTACCCTAATCCTAACCCGTAACCTAAACCGAGCCCTAACCCTAACACTAACCCTAACCCATACCTACGCCCTACCCGAACCCCTCCCCGAACCCGTACCCTAAGCCATTCCCTAACCCTCACCCTAACCCTATCCCTAACCCTAAGCTACCCTTGACTGCTTCTGCCTCCAAAGCATTTCCTAAGCACTAGTGTTTTAAGGAACAGGTTAAAAAGAGAATCCTAATGTGATTTCGTGATAATGGGTGTGTTCCTTATCTTCTCCTAGTGTCTAAACACTTCTCCATGGCTGGACCCCCAAATAATATTCCTTTACGTGCTAAGGGGTATCTAGAGAGAGGGAGAGGTTTAATAACTAACCTTACCCTAACGCGTACCCTAACCCTAACCCCTACCCTAACCCTAACGCGTACCCTAATCCTAACCCGTACCCTAAACCGAGCCCTAACCCTAACACTAACCCTAACCCTAACCCTAACCCATACCCTACGCCCTACCCGAACCCCTCCCCGAACCCGTACCCTAAGCCGTACCCTAACCCTCACCCTAACCCTAACCCTAACCCTAAGCTACCCTTGACTGCTTCTGCCTCCAATAGATTTCCTAAGCACTAGTGTTTTCAGGAACAGTTTAAAAAGACAATCATATTATGATTTCTTGATAATGGGTGTGTTCCTTATCTTCTCCTAGTGTCTAAACTCTTCTCCATGGCTGGACCCCCAAATAATATTCCTTTACGTGCTAAGGGGTATCTAGAGAGTGGGATAGGTTTAATAACTACCCTCACCCTAAAGCGTACCCTAACCCTAAAGCCTACCCTAACCCTAACGCATACCCTAATCCTAACCCGTACCCTAAACCGAGCCCTAACCCTAACACTAAGCCTAACCCTAACCCTAACCCATACCCTACGCCCTACACGAACCCCTCCCCGAACCCGTACCCTAAGCCGTACCCTAACCCTCACCCTAACCCTAACCCTAGCCCTAAGCTACCCTTGACGGCTTCTGCCTCCAATAGATTTCCTAAGCACTAGTGTTTTAAGGAACAGGTTAAAAAGAGAATCGTAATGTGATTTCTTGATAATGGGTGTGTTCCTTATCTTCTCCTCGTGTCTAAACTCTTCTCCATGGCTGGACCCCCAAATAATATTCCTTTACGTGCTAAGGGGTATCTAGAGAGTGGGATAGGTTTAATAACTACCCTCACCCTAACGCGTACCCTAACCCTAAACCCTACCCTAACCCTAACGCATACCCTAATCCTAACCCGTACCCTAAACCGAGCCCTAACCCTAACACTAACCCTAACCCTAACCCTAACCCATACCCTACGCCCTACCCGAACCCCTCTCCGAACCCGTACCCTACGCCGTACCCTAACCCTCACCCTAACCCTAACCCGAACCCTAAGCTACCCCTGACTGCTTCTGCCTCCCATCGATTTCCTAAGCACTAGTGTTTTAAGGAACAGGTTAAAAAGAGAATCCTAATGTGATTTCTTGATAATTGGTGTGTTCCTTATCTTCTCCTAGTGTCTAAACTCTTCTCCATGGCTGGACCCCCAAATAATATTCCTTTACGTGCTAAGGGGTATCTAGAGAGTGGGATAGGTTTAATAACTAAGCTCACCCTATCGCGTACCCTTACCCTAACCCCTACCCTAACCCTAACGCGTACCCTAAACCGAGCCCTAACCCTAACACTAGCCCTAACCCTAACCCTAACCCATACCCTACGCCCTACCCGAATCCCTCCCCGAACCCGTACCCTAAGCCGTACCCTAACCCTCACCCTAACCCTAACCCTAGCCCTAAGCTACCCTTGACGGCTTCTGCCTCCAATAGATTTCCTAAGCACTAGTGTTTTAAGGAACAGGTTAAAAAGAGAATCCTAATGTGATTTCTTGATAATGGGTGTGTTCCTTATCTTCTCCTCGTGTCTAAACTCTTCTCCATGGCTGGACCCCCAAATAATATTCCTTTACGTGCTAAGGGGTATCTAGAGAGTGGGATAGGTTTAATAACTACCCTCACCCTAACGCGTACCCTAACCCTAACCCCTACCCTAACCCTAACGCGTACCCTAATCCTAACCCGTACCCTAAACCGAGCCCTAACCCTAACACTAACCCTAACCCTAACCCTAACCCATAACCTACGCCCTACCCGAACCCCTCCCCGAACCCATTCCCTAAGCCGTACCCTAACCCTCACCCTAACCCTAACCCGAACCCTAAGCTACCCTTGACTGCTTCTGCCTCCAATAGATTTCCTAAGCACTAGTGTTTTAAGGAACAGGTTAAAAAGAGAATCCTAATGTGATTTCTTGATAATGGGTGTGTTCCTTATCTTCTCCTAGTGTCTAAACTCTTCTCCATGGCTGGACCCCCAAATAATATTCCTTTACGTGCTAAGGGGTATTTAGAGAGTGGGATAGGTTTAATAACTAAGCTCACCCTATCGCGTACCCTAACCCTAACCCCTACCCTAACCCTAACGCGTACCCTAATCCTAACCCGTATCCTAAACCGAGCCCTAACCCTAACACTAACCGTAACCCTAATCCTAAACCATACCCTACGCCCTACCCGAACCCCTCCCCGAACCCGTACCCTAACCCTCACCCTAACCCTAACCCGAACCCTAAGCTACCCTTGACTGCTTCTGCCTCCAATAGATTTCCTAAGCACTAGTGTTTTAAGGAACAGGTTAAAAAGAGAATCCTAATGTGATTTCTTGATAATGGGTGTGTTCCTTATCTTCTCCTAGTGTCTAAACTCTTCTCCATGGCTGGACCCCCAAATAATATACCTTTACGTGCTAAGGGGTATCTAGAGAGTGGGATAGGTTTAATAAGTAACCTCACCCTATCGCGTACCCTAACCCTAACCCCTACCCTAACCCTAACGCGTACCCTAATCCTAACCCGTACCCTAAACCGAGTCCTAAACCTAACACTAACCCTAACCCTAACCTTAACCCATACCCTACGTCCTACCCGAACCCCTCCCTGAACCCGTACCCTAAGCCGTACCCTAACCCTCACCCTAATACTAACCCTAACCCTAAGCTACCCTTGACTGCTTCTGCCTCCAATAGATTTCCTAAGCACTAGTGTTTTAAGGAACAGTTTAAAAAGAGAATCATATTGTGATTTCTTGATAATGGGTGTGTTCCTTATCTTCTCCTAGTGTCTAAACTCTTCTCCATGGCTGGACCCCCAAATAATATACCTTTACGTGGTAAGGGGTATCTAGAGAGTGGGATAGGTTTAATAACTACCCTCACCCTAATGCGTACCGTAACCCTAACCCCTACCCTAACCCTAACGCGTACCCTAATCCTAACCCGTGCCCTAAACCGAGCCCTAACCCTAACACTAGACCTAACACTAACCCTAACACATTCCCTACGCCCTACCCGAAACCGTACCCTAAGCCGTACCCTAACCCTCACCCTAACCCTAACCCTAACCCTAAGCTACCCTTGACTGCTTCTGCCTGCAATAGATTTCCTAAGCACTAGTGTTTTAAGGAACAGTTTAAAAAGAGAATCATATTGTGATTTCTTGATAATGGGTATGTTCCTTATCTTCTCCTAGTGTCTAAACTCTTCTCCATGGCTGGACCCCCAAATAATATTCCTTTCCGTGCTAAGGGGTATCTAGACAGTGGGATAGGTTTAATAACTGCCCTCACCCTAAAGCGTACCCTAACCCTAACCCCTACCCTAACACTAACGCGTACCCTAATCCTAACCCGTAACCTAAACCGAGCCCTAACCCTAACACTAACCCTGACCCTAACCCTAACCCATACCCTACGCCCTACCCGAACCCCTCCCCGAACCCGTACCCTAAGCCGTACACTAACCCTCACCCTAACCCTAACCCTAACCCTAAGCTATCCTTGATTGCTTCTGCCTCCAATAGATTTCCTAAGCACTAATGTTTTAAGGAACAGGTTAAAAAGAGAATCCTAATGTGATTTCTTGATAATGGGTGTGTTCCTTATCTTCTCCTCGTGTCTAAACTCTTGTCCATGGCTGGATACCCTAATAATATTCCTTTACGTGCTAAGGGGTATCTAGAGAGTGTGATAGGTTTAATAACTACCCTCAGCCTAACGTGTACCCTAACCGTAACCCCTACCCTAACCCTAACGCGTACCCTAATCCTAACCCGTACCCTAAACCGAGCCCTAACCCTAACATTAACCCTAAACCTAACCCTAACCCATACCCTACGCCCTACACGAACCCCTCCCCGAACCCGTACCCTAAGCCATACCCTAACCCTCACCCTAACCCTAACCCTAACCCTAAGCTACCCTTGACTGCTTCTGCCTCCAATAGATTTCCTAAGCACTAGTGTTTTAAGGAACAGGTTAAAAAGAGAATCCTAATGTGATTTCCTGATAATGGGTTGTTCCTTATATTCTCCTAGTGTCTAAACTCTTCTCCATGGCTGGACCCCCAAATAATATTCCTTTACGTGCTAAGGGGTATCTAGAGAGTGGGATAGTTTTAATAACTGCCCTCACCCTAAAGCGTACCCTAACCCTAACCCCTACCCTAACCCTAACGCGTACCCTAATCCTAACCCGTACACTAAACCGAGCCCTAAACCTAACACTAACCCTAACCCTAACCCTAACCAATACCCTAGGTCCTACCCGAAGCCCTCCCCGAACCCGTACCCTAAGCCATACCCTAACCCTCACCCTAACCCTAACCCTAACCCTAAGCTACCCTTGACTGCTTCTGCCTCCAGTAGATTTCCTAAGCACTAGTGTTTTAAGGAACAGGTTAAAAAGAGAATCCTAATGTGATTTCGTGATAATGGGTGTGTTCCTTATCTTCTCCTAGTGTCTAAACTCTTCTCCATGGCTGGACCCCCAAATAATATCCTTTACGTGCTAAGGGGTATCTAGAGAGTGGGATAGGTTTAATAACTAACCTCACCCTATCGCGTACCCTAACCCTAACCCATACCCTAACCCTAAAGCGTACCCTAATCCTAACCCGTACCCTAAACCGAGCCCTAACCCTAACACTAACCCTAACCCTAACCCTAACCCATACCCTACGCCCTACCCGATCCCTTCCCCGAACCCGTACCCTAAGCCGTACCCTAACCCTCACCCTAACCCTAACCCTAACCCTAAGCTACCCTTGACTGCTTCTGCCTCCAATAGATTTCCTAAGCACTAGTGTTTTAAGGAACAGGTTAAAAAGAGAATCCTAATGTGATTTCGTGATAATGGGTGTGTTCCTTATCTTCTCCTAGTGTCTAAACTCTTCTCCATGGCTGGACCCCCAAATAATATCCTTTACGTGCTAAGGGGTATCTAGATAGTGGGATAGGTTTAATAACTAACCTCACCCTATCGCGTACCCTAACCCTAACCCCTAACCTAACCCTAAAGCGTACCCTAATCCTAACCCGTACCCTAAACCGAGCCCTAACCCTAACACTAACGCTAACCCTAACCATAACCCATACCCTACGCCCTACCCGAACCCCTCCCCGAACCCGTACCCTAAGCCATACCCTAACCCTCACCCTAACCCTAACCCTAAACCTACGCTACCCTTGATGGCTTCTGCCTACAATAGATTTCCTAAGCACTAGTGTTTTAAGGAACAGTTTAAAAAGAGAATCATATTGTGATTTCTTGATAATGGATATGTTCCTTATATTCTCCTAGTTTCTAAACTCTTCTCCATGGCTGGACCCCCAAATAATATTCCTTTACGTGCTAAGGGGTATCTAGAGAGTGGGATAGTTTTAATAACTGCCCTCACCCTAAAGCGTACCCTAACCCTAACCCCTACCCTAACCCTAACGCGTACCCTAATCCTAACCCGTACACTAAACCGAGCCCTAAACCTAACACTAACCCTAACCCTAACCCTAACCAATACCCTAGGTCCTACCCGAACCCCTCCCCGAACCCGTACCCTAAGCCATACCCTAACCCTCACCCTAACCCTAACCCTAACCCTAAGCTACCCTTGACTGCTTCTGCCTCCAGTAGATTTCCTAAGCACTAGTGTTTTAAGGAACAGGTTAAAAAGAGAATCCTAATGTGATTTCGTGATAATGGGTGTGTTCCTTATCTTCTCCTAGTGTCTAAACTCTTCTCCATGGCTGGACCCCCAAATAATATCCTTTACGTGCTAAGGGGTATCTAGAGAGTGGGATAGGTTTAATAACTAACCTCACCCTATCGCATACCCTAACCCTAACCCATACCCTAACCCTAAAGCGTACCCTAATCCTAACCCGTACCCTAAACCGAGCCCTAACCCTAACACTAACCCTAACCCTAACCCTAACCCATACCCTACGCCCTATCCGAACCCTTCCCCGAACCCGTACCCTAAGCCATACCCTAACCCTCACCCTAACCCTAACCCTAACCCTAAGCTACCCTTGAATGCTTCTGCCTCCAATACATTTCCTAAGCACTAGTGTTTTAAGGTACACGTTAAAAAGAGAATCCTAATGTGATTTCTTGATAATGGGTGTGTTCCTTATCTTCTCCTCGTGTCTAAACTCTTGTCCATGGCTGGACACCCTAATAATATTCCTTTACGTGCTAAGGGGTATCTAGAGAGTGTGATAGGTTTAATAACTACCCTCAGCCTAACGTGTACCCTAACCGTAACCCCTACCCTAACCCTAACGCGTACCCTAATCCTAACCCGTACCCTAAACCGAGCCCTAACCCTAACATTAACCCTAAACCTAACCCTAACCCATACCCTACGCCCTACACGAACCCCTCCCCGAACCCGTACCCTAAGCCATACCCTAACCCTCACCCTAACCCTAACCCTAACCCTAAGCTACCCTTGACTGCTTCTGCCTCCAATAGATTTCCTAAGCACTAGTGTTTTAAGGAACAGGTTAAAAAGAGAATCCTAATGTGATTTCGTGATAATGGGTGTGTTCCTTATCTTCTCCTAGTGTCTAAACTCTTCTCCATGGCTGGACCCCCAAATAATATCCTTTACGTGCTAAGGGGTATCTAGATAGTGGGATAGGTTTAATAACTAACCTCACCCTATCGCGTACCATAACCCTAACCCCTAACCTAACCCTAAAGCGTACCCTAATCCTAACCCGTACCCTAAACCGAGCCCTAACCCTAACACTAACGCTAACCCTAACCCTAACCCATACCCTACGCCCTACCCGAACCCCTCCCCGAACCCGTACCCTAAGCCATACCCTAACCCTCACCCTAACCCTAACCCTAAACCTACGCTACCCTTGATGGCTTCTGCCTACAATAGATTTCCTAAGCACTAGTGTTTTAAGGAACAGTTTAAAAAGAGAATCATATTGTGATTTCTTGATAATGGGTATGTTCCTTATATTCTCCTAGTGTCTAAACTCTTCTCCATGGCTGGACCCCCAAATAATATTCCTTTACGTGCTAAGGGGTATCTAGAGAGTGGGATAGTTTTAATAACTGCCCTCACCCTAAAGCGTGCCCTAACCCTAACCCCTACCCTAACCCTAACGCGTACCCTAATCCTAACCCGTACACTAAACCGAGCCCTAAACCTAACACTAACCCTAACCCTAACCCTAACCAATACCCTAGGTCCTACCCGAACCCCTCCCCGAACCCGTACCCTAAGCCATACCCTAACCCTCACCCTAACCCTAACCCTAACCCTAAGCTACCCTTGACTGCTTCTGCCTCCAGTAGATTTCCTAAGCACTAGTGTTTTAAGGAACAGGTTAAAAAGAGAATCCTAATGTGATTTCGTGATAATGGGTGTGTTCCTTATCTTCTCCTAGTGTCTAAACTCTTCTCCATGGCTGGACCCCCAAATAATATCCTTTACGTGCTAAGGGGTATCTAGAGAGTGGGATAGGTTTAATAACTAACCTCACCCTATCGCGTACCCTAACCCTAACCCATACCCTAACCCTAAAGCGTACCCTAATCCTAACCCGTACCCTAAACCGAGCCCTAACCCTAACACTAACCCTAACCCTAACCCTAATCCATACCCTACGCCCTACCCGAACCCCTCCCCGAACCCGTACCCTAAGCCATACCCTAACCCGCACCCTAACCCTAACCCTAAACCTAAGCTACCCTTGATGGCTTCTGCCTCCAATAGATTTCCTAAGCACTAGTGTTTTAAGGAACAGTTTAAAAAGAGAATCATATTGTGATTTCTTGATAATGGGTATGTTCCTTATCTTGTCCTAGTGTCTAAACTCTTCTCCATGGCTGGACCCCCAAATAATATTACTTTACATGCTACAGGGTATCTAGAGAGTGGGATAGGTTTAATAACTGCCCTCACCCTAAAGCGTACCCTAACCCTAACCCCTACCCTAACCCTAACGCGTACCCTAATCCTAACCCGTACCCTAAACCGAGCCCTAACCCTAACACTAACCCTAACCCTAACCCTAACCCATAACCTACGCCCTACCCGAACCCCTCACCGAACCCGTACCCTAAGCCGTACCCTAACCCTCACCCTAACCCTAACCCGAACCCTAAGCTACCCTTGACTGCTTCTGCCTCCAATCGATTTCCTAAGCACTAGTGTTTTAAGGAACAGGTTAAAAAGAGAATCCTAATGTGATTTCTTGATAATGGGTGTGTTCCTTATCTTCTCCTAGTGTCTAAACTCTTCTCCATGGCTGGACCCCCAAATAATATTCCTTTACGTGCTAAGGGGTATCTAGAGAGTGGGATAGGTTTAATAACTAAGCTCACCCTATCGCGTACCCTAACCCTAACCCCTACCCTAACGCTAACGCGTACCCTAATCCTAACCCGTATCCTAAACCGAGCCCTAACCCTAACACTAACCGTAACCCTAATCCTAAACCATACCCTACGCCCTACCCGAACCCCTCCCCGAACCCGTAACCTAAGCCTTACCCTAACCCTCACCCTAACCCTAACCCTAACCCTAAGCTACCCTTGACTGCTTCTGCCTCCAATAGATTTCCTAAGCACTAGTGTTTTAAGGAACAGGTTAAAAAGAGAATCCTAATGTGATTTCGTGATAATGGGTGTGTTCCTTACCTTCTCCTAGTGTCTAAACTCTTCTCCATGGCTGGACCCCCAAATAATATTCCTTTACGTGCTAAGGGGTATCTAGAGAGTGGGATAGGTTTAATAACTAACCTCACCCTATCGCGTACCCTAACCCTAACCCCTACCCTAACACTAACGCGTACCCTAATCCTAACCCGTAAACTAAACCGAGCCCTAACACTAACCCTAACCCTAACCCTAACCCATACCCTACGCCCTACCCGAACCCTTCCCCGAACCCCTACCCTAAGCCATTCCCTAACCCTCACCGTAACCCTATCCCTAACCCTAAGCTACCCTTGACTGCTTCTGCCTCCAATAGATTTCCTAAGCACTAGTGTTTTAAGGAACAGGTTAAAAAGAGAATCCTAATGTGATTTCTTGATAATGGGTGTGTTCCTTATCTTCTCCTAGTGTCTAAACTCTTCTCCATGGCTGGACCCCCAAATAATATTCCTTTACGTGCTAAGGGGTATCTAGAGAGTGGGATAGGTTTAATAACTAAGCTCACCCTATCACGTACCCTTACCCTAACCCCTACCCTAACCCTAACGCGTACCCTAATCCTAACCTGTAGCCTAAACCGAGCCCTAACACTAACACTAGCCCTAACCCTAACCCTAACACATACCCTACGCCCTACCCGAATCCCTCCACGAACCCGTACCCTAAGCCGTACCCTAACCCGCACCCTAACCCTAACCCTAGCCCTAAGCTACCCTTGACGGCTTCTGCCTCCAATAGATTTCCTAAGCACTAGTGTTTTAAGGAACAGGTTAAAAAGAGAATCCTAATGTGATTTCTTGATAATGGGTGTGTTCCTTATCTTCTCCTCGTGTCTAAACTCTTCTCCATGGCTGGACCCCCAAATAATATTCCTTTACGTGCTAAGGGGTATCTAGAGAGTGGGATAGGTTTAATAACTACTCTCACCCTAACGCGTACCCTAACCCTAACCCCTACCCTAACCCTAACGCGTACCCTAATCCTAACCCGTACCCTAAACCGAGCCCTAACCCTAACACTAACCCTAACCCTAACCCTAACCCATAACCTACGCCCTACCCGAACCCCTCCCCGAACCCGTACCCTAAGCCGTACCCTAACCCTCACCCTAACCCTAACCCGAACCCTAAGCTACCCTTGACTGCTTCTGCCTCCAATAGATTTCCTAAGCACTAGTGTTTTAAGGAACAGGTTAAAAAGAGAATCCTAATGTGATTTCTTGATAATGGGTGTGTTCCTTATCTTCTCCTAGTGTCTAAACTCTTCTCCATGGCTGGACCCCCGAATAATATTCCTTTACGTGTTAAGGGGTATCTAGAGAGTGGGATAGGTTTAATAACTAAGCTCACCCTATCACGTACCCTTACCCTAACCCCTACCCTAACCCTAACGCGTACCCTAATCCTAACCTGTACCCTAAACCGAGCCCTAACCCTAACACTAGCCCTAACCCTAACCCTAACACATACCCTACGCCCTACCCGAATCCCTCCCCGAACCCGTACCCTAAGCCGTACCCTAACCCTCACCCTAACCCTAACCCTAGCCCTAAGCTACCCTTGACGGCTTCTGCCTCCAATAGATTTCCTAAGAAATAGTGTTTTAAGGAACAGGTTAAAAAGTGAATCCTAATGTGATTTCTTGATAATGGGTGTGTTCCTTATCTTCTCCTCGTGTCTAAACTCTTCTCCATGGCTGGACCCCCAAATAATATTCCTTTACGTGCTAAGGGGTATCTAGAGAGTGGGATAGGTTTAATAACTACTCTCACCCTAACGCGTACCCTAACCCTAAACCCTACCCTAACCCTAACGCGTACCCTAATCCTAACCCGTACCCTAAACCGAGCCCTAACCCTAACACTAACCCTAACCCTAACCCTAACCCATAACCTACGCCCTACCCGAACCCCTCCCCGAACCCGTACCCTAAGCCGTACCCTAACCCTCACCCTAACCCTAACCCGAACCCTAAGCTACCCTTGACTGCTTCTGCCTCCAATCGATTTCCTAAGCACTAGTGTTTTAAGGAACAGGTTAAAAAGAGAATCCTAATGTGATTTCTTGATAATGGGTGTGTTCCTTATCTTCTCCTAGTGTCTAAACTCTTCTCCATGGCTGGACCCCCAAATAATATTCCTTTACGTGCTAAGGGGTATCTAGAGAGTGGGATAGGTTTAATAACTAAGCTCACCCTATCGCGTACCCTAACCCTAACCCCTACCCTAACCCTAACGCGTACCCTAATCCTAACCCGTATCCTAAACCGAGCCCTAACCCTAACACTAACCGTAACCCTAATCCTAAACCATACCCTACGCCCTACCCGAACCCCTCCCCGAACCCGTAACCTAAGCCGTACCCTAACCCTCACCCTAACCCTAACCCTAACCCTAAGCTACCCTTGACTGCTTCTGCCTCCAATAGATTTCCTAAGCACTAGTGTTTTAAGGAACAGGTTAAAAAGAGAATCCTAATGTGATTTCGTGATAATGGGTATGTTCCTTATCTTCTCCTAGTGTCTAAACTCTTCTCCATGGCTGGACCCCCAAATAATATTCCTTTCCGTGCTAAGGGGTATCTAGACAGTGGGATAGGTTTAATAACTGCCCTCACCCTAAAGCGTACCCTAACCCTAACCCCTACCCTAACACTAACGCGTACCCTAATCCTAACCCGTAACCTAAACCGAGCCCTAACCCTAACACTAACCCTGACCCTAACCCTAACCCATACCCTACGCCCTACCCGAACCCCTCCCCGAACCCGTACCCTAAGCCGTACACTAACCCTCACCCTAACCCTAACCCTAACCCTAAGCTATCCTTGATTGCTTCTGCCTCCAATAGATTTCCTAAGCACTAGTGTTTTAAGGAACAGGTTAAAAAGAGAATCCTAATGTGATTTCTTGATAATGGGTGTGTTCCTTATCTTCTCCTCGTGTCTAAACTCTTGTCCATGGCTGGATACCCTAATAATATTCCTTTACGTGCTAAGGGGTATCTAGAGAGTGGGATAGGTTTAATAACTACCCTCAGCCTAACGTGTACCCTAACCGTAACCCCTACCCTAACCCTAACGCGTACCCTAATCCTAACCCGTACCCTAAACCGAGCCCTAACCCTAACATTAACCCTAAACCTAACCCTAACCCATACCCTACGCCCTACACGAACCCCTCCCCGAACCCGTACCCTAAGCCATACCCTAACCCTCACCCTAACCCTAACCCTAACCCTAACCCTAAGCTACCCTTGACTGCTTCTGCCTCCAATAGATTTCCTAAGCACTAGTGTTTTAAGGAACAGGTTAAAAAGAGAATCCTAATGTGATTTCCTGATAATGGGTTGTTCCTTATATTCTCCTAGTGTCTAAACTCTTCTCCATGGCTGGACCCCCAAATAATATTCCTTTACGTGCTAAGGGGTATCTAGAGAGTGGGATAGTTTTAATAACTGCCCTCACCCTAAAGCGTACCCTAACCCTAACCCCTACCCTAACCCTAACGCGTACCCTAATCCTAACCCGTACACTAAACCGAGCCCTAAACCTAACACTAACCCTAACCCTAACCCTAACCAATACCCTAGGTCCTACCCGAAGCCCTCCCCGAACCCGTACCCTAAGCCATACCCTAACCCTCACCCTAACCCTAACCCTAACCCTAAGCTACCCTTGACTGCTTCTGCCTCCAGTAGATTTCCTAAGCACTAGTGTTTTAAGGAACAGGTTAAAAAGAGAATCCTAATGTGATTTCGTGATAATGGGTGTGTTCCTTATCTTCTCCTAGTGTCTAAACTCTTCTCCATGGCTGGACCCCCAAATAATATCCTTTACGTGCTAAGGGGTATCTAGAGAGTGGGATAGGTTTAATAACTAACCTCACCCTATCGCGTACCCTAACCCTAACCCATACCCTAACCCTAAAGCGTACCCTAATCCTAACCCGTACCCTAAACCGAGCCCTAACCCTAACACTAACCCTAACCCTAACCCTAACCCATACCCTACGCCCTACCCGATCCCTTCCCCGAACCCGTACCCTAAGCCGTACCCTAACCCTCACCCTAACCCTAACCCTAACCCTAAGCTACCCTTGACTGCTTCTGCCTCCAATAGATTTCCTAAGCACTAGTGTTTTAAGGAACAGGTTAAAAAGAGAATCCTAATGTGATTTCGTGATAATGGGTGTGTTCCTTATCTTCTCCTAGTGTCTAAACTCTTCTCCATGGCTGGACCCCCAAATAATATCCTTTACGTGCTAAGGGGTATCTAGATAGTGGGATAGGTTTAATAACTAACCTCACCCTATCGCGTACCCTAACCCTAACCCCTAACCTAACCCTAAAGCGTACCCTAATCCTAACCCGTACCCTAAACCGAGCCCTAACCCTAACACTAACGCTAACCCTAACCATAACCCATACCCTACGCCCTACCCGAACCCCTCCCCGAACCCGTACCCTAAGCCATACCCTAACCCTCACCCTAACCCTAACCCTAAACCTACGCTACCCTTGATGGCTTCTGCCTACAATAGATTTCCTAAGCACTAGTGTTTTAAGGAACAGTTTAAAAAGAGAATCATATTGTGATTTCTTGATAATGGATATGTTCCTTATATTCTCCTAGTTTCTAAACTCTTCTCTATGGCTGGACCCCCAAATAATATTCCTTTACGTGCTAAGGGGTATCTAGAGAGTGGGATAGTTTTAATAACTGCCCTCACCCTAAAGCGTACCCTAACCCTAACCCCTACCCTAACACTAACGCGTACCCTAATCCTAACCCGTACACTAAACCGAGCCCTAAACCTAACACTAACCCTAACCCTAACCCTAACCAATACCCTAGGTCCTACCCGAACCCCTCCCCGAACCCGTACCCTAAGCCATACCCTAACCCTCACCCTAACCCTAACCCTAACCCTAAGCTACCCTTGACTGCTTCTGCCTCCAGTAGATTTCCTAAGCACTAGTGTTTTAAGGAACAGGTTAAAAAGAGAATCCTAATGTGATTTCGTGATAATGGGTGTGTTCCTTATCTTCTCCTAGTGTCTAAACTCTTCTCCATGGCTGGACCCCCAAATAATATCCTTTACGTGCTAAGGGGTATCTAGAGAGTGGGATAGGTTTAATAACTAACCTCACCCTATCGCATACCCTAACCCTAACCCATACCCTAACCCTAAAGCGTACCCTAATCCTAACCCGTACCCTAAACCGAGCCCTAACCCTAACACTAACCCTAACCCTAACCCTAACCCATACCCTACGCCCTATCCGAACCCTTCCCCGAACCCGTACCCTAAGCCATACCCTAACCCTCACCCTAACCCTAACCCTAACCCTAAGCTACCCTTGAATGCTTCTGCCTCCAATACATTTCCTAAGCACTAGTGTTTTAAGGTACACGTTAAAAAGAGAATCCTAATGTGATTTCTTGATAATGGGTGTGTTCCTTATCTTCTCCTCGTGTCTAAACTCTTGTCCATGGCTGGACACCCTAATAATATTCCTTTACGTGCTAAGGGGTATCTAGAGAGTGTGATAGGTTTAATAACTACCCTCAGCCTAACGTGTACCCTAACCGTAACCCCTACCGTAACCCTAACGCGTACCCTAATCCTAACCCGTACCCTAAACCGAGCCCTAACCGTAACATTAACCCTAAACCTAACCCTAACCCATACCCTACGCCCTACACGAACCCCTCCCCGAACCCGTACCCTAAGCCATACCCTAACCCTCACCCTAACCCTAACCCTAACCCTAAGCTACCCTTGACTGCTTCTGCCTCCAATAGATTTCCTAAGCACTAGTGTTTTAAGGAACAGGTTAAAAAGAGAATCCTAATGTGATTTCGTGATAATGGGTGTGTTCCTTATCTTCTCCTAGTGTCTAAACTCTTCTCCATGGCTGGACCCCCAAATAATATCCTTTACGTGCTAAGGGGTATCTAGATAGTGGGATAGGTTTAATAACTAACCTCACCCTATCGCGTACCATAACCCTAACCCCTAACCTAACCCTAAAGCGTACCCTAATCCTAACCCGTACCCTAAACCGAGCCCTAACCCTAACACTAACGCTAACCCTAACCCTAACCCATACCCTACGCCCTACCCGAACCCCTCCCCGAACCCGTACCCTAAGCCATACCCTAACCCTCACCCTAACCCTAACCCTAAACCTACGCTACCCTTGATGGCTTCTGCCTACAATAGATTTCCTAAGCACTAGTGTTTTAAGGAACAGTTTAAAAAGAGAATCATATTGTGATTTCTTGATAATGGGTATGTTCCTTATATTCTCCTAGTGTCTAAACTCTTCTCCATGGCTGGACCCCCAAATAATATTCCTTTACGTGCTAAGGGGTATCTAGAGAGTGGGATAGTTTTAATAACTGCCCTCACCCTAAAGCGTGCCCTAACCCTAACCCCTACCCTAACCCTAACGCGTACCCTAATCCTAACCCGTACACTAAACCGAGCCCTAAACCTAACACTAACCCTAACCCTAACCCTAACCAATACCCTAGGTCCTACCCGAACCCCTCCCCGAACCCGTACCCTAAGCCATACCCTAACCCTCACCCTAACCCTAACCCTAACCCTAAGCTACCCTTGACTGCTTCTGCCTCCAGTAGATTTCCTAAGCACTAGTGTTTTAAGGAACAGGTTAAAAAGAGAATCCTAATGTGATTTCGTGATAATGGGTGTGTTCCTTATCTTCTCCTAGTGTCTAAACTCTTCTCCATGGCTGGACCCCCAAATAATATCCTTTACGTGCTAAGGGGTATCTAGAGAGTGGGATAGGTTTAATAACTAACCTCACCCTATCGCGTACCCTAACCCTAACCCATACCCTAACCCTAAAGCGTACCCTAATCCTAACCCGTACCCTAAACCGAGCCCTAACCCTAACACTAACCCTAACCCTAACCCTAATCCATACCCTACGCCCTACCCGAACCCCTCCCCGAACCCGTACCCTAAGCCATACCCTAACCCTCACCCTAACCCTAACCCTAAACCTAAGCTACCCTTGATGGCTTCTGCCTCCAATAGATTTCCTAAGCACTAGTGTTTTAAGGAACAGTTTAAAAAGAGAATCATATTGTGATTTCTTGATAATGGGTATGTTCCTTATCTTCTCCTAGTGTCTAAACTCTTCTCCATGGCTGGACCCCCAAATAATATTACTTTACATGCTACGGGGTATCTAGAGAGTGGGATAGGTTTAATAACTGCCCTCACCCTAAAGCGTACCCTAACCCTAACCCCTACCCTAACCCTAACGCGTACCCTAATCCTAACCCGTACCCTAAACCGAGCCCTAACCCTAACACTAACCCTAACCCTAACCCTAACCCATAACCTACGCCCTACCCGAACCCCTCAACGAACCCGTACCCTAAGCCGTACCCTAACCCTCACCCTAACCCTAACCCGAACCCTAAGCTACCCTTGACTGCTTCTGCCTCCAATCGATTTCCTAAGCACTAGTGTTTTAAGGAACAGGTTAAAAAGAGAATCCTAATGTGATTTCTTGATAATGGGTGTGTTCCTTATCTTCTCCTAGTGTCTAAACTCTTCTCCATGGCTGGACCCCCAAATAATATTCCTTTACGTGCTAAGGGGTATCTAGAGAGTGGGATAGGTTTAATAACTAAGCTCACCCTATCGCGTACCCTAACCCTAACCCCTACCCTAACGCTAACGCGTACCCTAATCCTAACCCGTATCCTAAACCGAGCCCTAACCCTAACACTAACCGTAACCCTAATCCTAAACCATACCCTACGCCCTACCCGAACCCCTCCCCGAACCCGTAACCTAAGCCTTACCCTAACCCTCACCCTAACCCTAACCCTAACCCTAAGCTACCCTTGACTGCTTCTGCCTCCAATAGATTTCCTAAGCACTAGTGTTTTAAGGAACAGGTTAAAAAGAGAATCCTAATGTGATTTCGTGATAATGGGTGTGTTCCTTACCTTCTCCTAGTGTCTAAACTCTTCTCCATGGCTGGACCCCCAAATAATATTCCTTTACGTGCTAAGGGGTATCTAGAGAGTGGGATAGGTTTAATAACTAACCTCACCCTATCGCGTACCCTAACCCTAACCCCTACCCTAACACTAACGCGTACCCTAATCCTAACCCGTAAACTAAACCGAGCCCTAACACTAACCCTAACCCTAACCCTAACCCATACCCTACGCCCTACCCGAACCCTTCCCCGAACCCCTACCCTAAGCCATTCCCTAACCCTCACCGTAACCCTATCCCTAACCCTAAGCTACCCTTGACTGCTTCTGCCTCCAATAGATTTCCTAAGCACTAGTGTTTTAAGGAACAGGTTAAAAAGAGAATCCTAATGTGATTTCTTGATAATGGGTGTGTTCCTTATCTTCTCCTAGTGTCTAAACTCTTCTCCATGGCTGGACCCCCAAATAATATTCCTTTACGTGCTAAGGGGTATCTAGAGAGTGGGATAGGTTTAATAACTAAGCTCACCCTATCACGTACCCTTACCCTAACCCCTACCCTAACCCTAACGCGTACCCTAATCCTAACCTGTAGCCTAAACCGAGCCCTAACACTAACACTAGCCCTAACCCTAACCCTAACACATACCCTACGCCCTACCCGAATCCCTCCACGAACCCGTACCCTAAGCCGTACCCTAACCCGCACCCTAACCCTAACCCTAGCCCTAAGCTACCCTTGACGGCTTCTGCCTCCAATAGATTTCCTAAGCACTAGTGTTTTAAGGAACAGGTTAAAAAGAGAATCCTAATGTGATTTCTTGATAATGGGTGTGTTCCTTATCTTCTCCTCGTGTCTAAACTCTTCTCCATGGCTGGACCCCCAAATAATATTCCTTTACGTGCTAAGGGGTATCTAGAGAGTGGGATAGGTTTAATAACTACTCTCACCCTAACGCGTACCCTAACCCTAACCCCTACCCTAACCCTAACGCGTACCCTAATCCTAACCCGTACCCTAAACCGAGCCCTAACCCTAACACTAACCCTAACCCTAACCCTAACCCATAACCTACGCCCTACCCGAACCCCTCCCCGAACCCGTACCCTAAGCCGTACCCTAACCCTCACCCTAACCCTAACCCGAACCCTAAGCTACCCTTGACTGCTTCTGCCTCCAATAGATTTCCTAAGCACTAGTGTTTTAAGGAACAGGTTAAAAAGAGAATCCTAATGTGATTTCTTGATAATGGGTGTGTTCCTTATCTTCTCCTAGTGTCTAAATTCTTCTCCATGGCTGGACCCCCGAATAATATTCCTTTACGTGTTAAGGGGTATCTAGAGAGTGGGATAGGTTTAATAACTAAGCTCACCCTATCACGTACCCTTACCCTAACCCCTACCCTAACCCTAACGCGTACCCTAATCCTAACCTGTACCCTAAACCGAGCCCTAACCCTAACACTAGCCCTAACCCTAACCCTAACACATACCTTACGCCCTACCCGAATCCCTCCCCGAACCCGTACCCTAAGCCGTACCCTAACCCTCACCCTAACCCTAACCCTAGCCCTAAGCTACCCTTGACGGCTTCTGCCTCCAATAGATTTCCTAAGCAATAGTGTTTTAAGGAACAGGTTAAAAAGTGAATCCTAATGTGATTTCTTGATAATGGGTGTGTTCCTTATCTTCTCCTCGTGTCTAAACTCTTCTCCATGGCTGGACCCCCAAATAATATTCCTTTACGTGCTAAGGGGTATCTAGAGAGTGGGATAGGTTTAATAACTACTCTCACCCTAACGCGTACCCTAACCCTAAACCCTACCCTAACCCTAACGCGTACCCTAATCCTAACCCGTACCCTAAACCGAGCCCTAACCCTAACACTAACCCTAACCCTAACCCTAACCCATAACCTACGCCCTACCCGAACCCCTCCCCGAACCCGTACCCTAAGCCGTACCCTAACCCTCACCCTAACCCTAACCCGAACCCTAAGCTACCCTTGACTGCTTCTGCCTCCAATCGATTTCCTAAGCACTAGTGTTTTAAGGAACAGGTTAAAAAGAGAATCCTAATGTGATTTCTTGATAATGGGTGTGTTCCTTATCTTCTCCTAGTGTCTAAACTCTTCTCCATGGCTGGACCCCCAAATAATATTCCTTTACGTGCTAAGGGGTATCTAGAGAGTGGGATAGGTTTAATAACTAAGCTCACCCTATCGCGTACCCTAACCCTAACCCCTACCCTAACCCTAACGCGTACCCTAATCCTAACCCGTATCCTAAACCGAGCCCTAACCCTAACACTAACCGTAACCCTAATCCTAAACCATACCCTACGCCCTACCCGAACCCCTCCCCGAACCCGTAACCTAAGCCGTACCCTAACCCTCACCCTAACCCTAACCCTAACCCTAAGCTACCCTTGACTGCTTCTGCCTCCAATAAATTTCCTAAGCACTAGTGTTTTAAGGAACAGGTTAAAAAGAGAATCCTAATGTGATTTCGTGATAATGGGTGTGTTCCTTACCTTCTCCTAGTGTCTAAACTCTTCTCCATGGCTGGACCCCCAAATAATATTCCTTTACGTGCTAAGGGGTATCTAGAGAGTGGGATAGGTTTAATAACTAACCTCACCCTATCGCGTACCCTAACCCTAGCCCCTACCCTAACACTAACGCGTACCCTAATCCTAACCCGTAAACTAAACCGAGCCCTAACACTAACCCTAACCCTTACCCTAACCCATACCCTACGCCCTACCCGAACCCCTCCCCGAACCCGTACCCTAAGCCATTCCCTAACCCTCACCGTAACCCTATCCCTAACCCTAAGCTACCCTTAACTGCTTCTGCCTCCAAAACATTTCCTAAGCACTAGTGTTTTAAGGAACAGGTTAAAAAGAGAATCCTAATGTGATTTCGTGATAATGGGTGTGTTCCTTATCTTCTCCTAGTGTCTAAACACTTCTCCATGGCTGGACCCCCAAATAATATTCCTTTACGTGCTAAGGGGTATCTAGAGAGAGGGAGAGGTTTAATAACTAACCTTACCCTAACGCGTACCCTAACCCTAACCCCTACCCTAAACCTAACCCGTACCCTAAACCGAGCCCTAACCCTAACACTAACCCTAACCCTAACCCTAACCCATACCCTACGCACTACCCGAACCCCTCCCCGAACCCGTACCCTAAGCCGTACCCTAACCCTCACCCTAACCCTAACCCTAACCCTAAGCTACCCTTGACGGCTTCTGCCTCCAATAGATTTCCTAAGCACTAGTGTTTTCAGGAACAGTTTAAAAAGACAATCATATTATGATTTCTTGATAATGGGTGTGTTCCTTATCTTCTCCTAGTGTCTAAACTCTTCTCCATGGCTGGACCCCCAAATAATATTCCTTTACGTGCTAAGGGGTATCTAGAGAGTGGGATAGGTTTAATAACTAAGCTCACCCTATCACGTACCCTTACCCTAACCCCTACCCTAAACCTAACGCGTACCCTAATCCTAACCTGTAGCCTAAACCGAGCCCTAACCCTAACACTAGCCCTAACCCTAACCCTAAAACATACCCTACGCCCTACCCGAATCCCTCCCCGAACCCGTACCCTAAGCCGTACCCTAACCCTCACCCTAACCCTAACCCTAGCCCTAAGCTACCCTTGACGGCTTCTGCCTCCAATAGATTTCCTAAGCACTAGTGTTTTAAGGAACAGGTTAAAAAGAGAATCCTAATGTGATTTCTTGATAATGGGTGTATTCCTTATCTTCTCCTCGTGTCTAAACTCTTCTCCATGGCTGGACCCCCAAATAATATTCCTTTACGTGCTAAGGGGTATCTAGAGAGTGGGATAGGTTTAATAACTACTCTCACCCTAACGCGTACCCTAACCCTAACCCCTACCCTAACCCTAACGCGTACCCTAATCCTAACCCGTACCCTAAACCGAGACCTAACCCTAACACTAACCCTAACCCTAACCCTAACCCATAACCTACGCCCTACCCGAACCCCTCCCCGAACCCGTACCCTAAGCCGTACCCTAACCCTCACCCTAACCCTAACCCGAACCCTAAGCTACCCTTGACTGCTTCTGCCTCCAATAGATTTCCTAAGCACTAGTGTTTTAAGGAACAGGTTAAAAAGAGAATCCTAATGTGATTTCTTGATAATGGGTGTGTTCCTTATCTTCTCCTAGTGTCTAAACTCTTCTCCATGGCTGGACCCCCAAATAATATTCTTTTACGTGCTAAGGGGTATGTAGAGAGTGGGATAGGTTTAATAACTAAGCTCACCCTATCACGTACCCTTACCCTAACCCCTACCCTAACCCTAACGCGTACCCTAATCCTAACCTGTACCCTAAACCGAGCCCTAACCCTAACACTAGCCCTAACCCTAACCCTAACACATACCCTACGCCCTACCCGAATCCCTCCCCGAACCCGTACCCTAAGCCGTACCCTAACCCTCACCCTAACCCTAACCCTAGCCCTAAGCTACCCTTGACGGCTTCTGCCTCCAATAGATTTCCTAAGCACTAGTGTTTTAAGGAACAGGTTAAAAAGAGAATCCTAATGTGATTTCTTGATAATGGGTGTGTTCCTTATCTTCTCCTCGTGTCTAAACTCTTCTCCATGGCTGGACCCCCAAATAATATTCCTTTACGTGCTAAGGGGTATCTAGAGAGTGGGATAGGTTTAATAACTACTCTCACCCTAACGCGTACCCTAACCCTAACCCCTACCCTAACCCTAACGCGTACCCTAATCCTAACCCGTACCCTAAACCGAGCCCTAACCCTAACACTAACCCTAACCCTAACCCTAACCCATAACCTACGCCCTACCCGAACCCCTCCCCGAACCCGTACCCTAAGCCGTACCCTAACCCTCACCCTAACCCTAACCCGAACCCTAAGCTACCCTTGACTGCTTCTGCCTCCAATCGATTTCCTAAGCACTAGTGTTTTAAGGAACAGGTTAAAAAGAGAATCCTAATGTGATTTCTTGATAATGGGTGTGTTCCTTATCTTCTCCTAGTGTCTAAACTCTTCTCCATGGCTGGACCCCCAAATAATATTCCTTTACGTGCTAAGGGGTATCTAGAGAGTGGGATAGGTTTAATAACTAAGCTCACCCTATCGCGTACCCTAACCCTAACCCCTACCCTAACCCTAACGCGTACCCTAATCCTAACCCGTATCCTAAACCGAGCCCTAACCCTAACACTAACCGTAACCCTAATCCTAAACCATACCCTACGCCCTACCCGAACCCCTCCCCGAACCCGTAACCTAAGCCGTACCCTAACCCTCACCCTAACCCTAACCCTAACCCTAAGCTACCCTTGACTGCTTCTGCCTCCAATAGATTTCCTAAGCACTAGTGTTTTAAGGAACAGGTTAAAAAGAGAATCCTAATGTGATTTCGTGATAATGGGTGTGTTCCTTACCTTCTCCTAGTGTCTAAACTCTTCTCCATGGCTGGACCCCCAAATAATATTCCTTTACGTGCTAAGGGGTATCTAGAGAGTGGGATAGGTTTAATAACTAACCTCACCCTATCGCGTACCCTAACCCTAACCCCTACCCTAACACTAACGCGTACCCTAATCCTAACCCGTGCCCTAAACCGAGCCCTAACCCTAACACTAGACCTAACACTAACCCTAACCCATACCCAACGCCCTACCCGAAACCGTACCCTAAGCCGTACCGTAACCCTCACCCTAACACTCACCCTAATACTAACCCTAACCCTAAGCTACCCTTGACTGCTTCTGCCTCCAATAGATTTCCTAAGCACTAGTGTTTTAAGGAACAGGTTAAAAAGAGAATCCTAATGTGATTTCTTGATAATGGGTGTGTTCCTTATCTTCTCCTCGTGTCTAAACTCTTCTCCATGGCTGGACCCCCAAATAATATTCCTTTACGTGCTAAGGGGTATCTAGACAGTGGGATAGGTTTAATAACTACCCTCACCCTAACGCGTACCCTAACCCTAACCACTACCCTAACCCTAACGCGTACCCTAATCCTAACCCGTGCCCTAAACCGAGCCCTAACCCTAACACTAGTCCTAACACTAACCGTAACCCATTCCCTACGCCCTACCCGAAACCGTACCCTAAGCTGTACCCTAACCCTCACCCTAACCCTAACCCTAACCCTAAGCTACCCTTGACTGCTTCTGCCTGCAATAGATTTCCTAAGCACTACTGTTTTAAGGAACAGGTTAAAAAGAGAATCCTAATGTGATTTCTTGATAATGGGTATGTTCCTTATCTTCTCCTAGTGTCTAAACTCTTCTCCATGGCTGGACCCCCAAATAATATACCTTTACGTGCTAAGGGGTATCTAGAGAGTGGGATAGGTTTAATAACTGCCCTCACCCTAAAGCGTACCCTAACCCTAACCCCTACCCTAACCCTAACGCGTACCCTAATCCTAACCCGTACCCTAAACCGAGCCCTAAACCTAACACTAACCCTAACACTAACCCTAACCAATACCCTACATCCTACCCGAACCCGTCCCCGAACCCGTACCCTAAGCCATACCCTAACCCTCACCCTAACCCTAAACCTAACCCTAAGCTACCCTTGATTGCTTCTGCCTCCAATAGATTTCCTAAGCACTAGTGTTTTAAGGAACAGGTTAAAAAGAGAATCCTAATGTGATTTCTTGATAATGGGTGTGTTCCTTATCTTCTCCTACTGTCTAAACTGTTCGCCATGGCTGGACCCCCAAATAATATTACTTTACGTGCTAAGGGATATCTAGAGAGTGGGATAGGTTTAATAACTACGCTCACCCTAATGCGTACCCTAACCCTAACCCCTACCCTAACCCTAACAGTAGCTCTAACCCTAACCCTAACCAATTCCCTACGCCCTACCCGAACCCCTCCCCGTACCCGTACCCTAAGCCGTACCCTAAACCTCACCCTAACCCTAACCCTAACCCTAAGCTACCCTTGATGGCTTCTGCCTCCAATAGATTTCCTAAGCACTAGTGTTTTAAGGAACAGTTTAAAAAGAGAATCATACTGTGATTTCTTGATAATGGGTATGTTCCTTATCTTCTCCTAGTGTCTAAACTCTTCTCCATGGCTGGACCCCCAAATAATATCCTTTACGTGCTAAGGGGTATCTAGAGAGTGGGATAGGTTTAATAACTAACCTCACCCTATCGCGTACCCTAACCGTAACCCATACCCTAACCGTAAAGCGTACCCTAATCCTAACCCGTACCCTAAACCGAGCCCTAACCCTAACACTAACCCTAACCCTAACCCTAACCCATACCCTACGCCCTACCCGAACCCCTCCCCGAACCCGTACCCTAAGCCATACCCTAACCCTCACCCTAACCCTAACACTAAACCTAAGCTACCCTTGATGGATTCTGCCTCCAATAGATTTCCTAAGCACTAGTGTTTTAAGGAACAGTTTAAAAAGAGAATCATACTGTGATTTCTTGATAATGGGTATGTTCCTTATCTTCTCCTAGTGTCTAAACTCTTCTCCATGGCTGGACCCCCAAATAATATTACTTTACGTGCTAAGGGGTATCTAGAGAGTGGGATAGGTTTAATAACTGCCCTCACCCTAAAGCGTACCCTAACCCTAACCCCTACCCTAACCCTAACGCGTACCCTAATCCTAACCCGTACCCTAAACCGAGCCCTAACCCTAACACTAACCGTAACACTAATACTGAACCATACCCTACTCCCTACCCGAACCCCTCCCCGAAACCGTACCCTAAGCCGTACCCTAACCCTCACCCTAACCCTAACCCTAACCCTAAGCTACCCTTGATTGCTTCTGCCTCCAATAGATTTCCTAAGCACTAGTGTTTTAAGGAACAGGTTAAAAAGAGAATCCTAATGTGATTTCCTGATAATGGGTGTGTTCCTTATCTTCTCCTAGTGTCTAAATTCTTCTCCATTGCTGGACCCCAAAATAATATTCCTTTACGTGCTAAGAGGTATCTAGAGAGTGGGATAGGTTTAATAACTACCCTCACCCTAACGCGTACCCTAACCCTAACCCCTACCCTAACCCTAACACGTACCCTAATCCTAACCCGTACACTAAACCGAGCCCTAACCCTAACACTAACGCTAACCCTAACCCTAACGCATACCCTACGCCCTACCCGAAACCCTCCCCGAACCCGTACCCTAAGCCGTACCCTAACCCTCAATCTAACCCTAACCCTAACCCTAAGCTACCCTTGACTGCTTCTGCCTCCAATAGATTTCCTAAGCACTAGTGTTTTAAGGAACAGGTTAAAAAGAGAATCCTAATGTGATTTCTTGATAATGGGTGTGTTCCTTATCTTCTCCTAGTGTCTAAACTCTTCTCTATGGCTGGACCCCCAAATAATATTCCTTTACGTGCTAAGGGGTATCTAGAGAGTGGGATAGGTTTAATAACTAACCTCACCCTATCGCGTACCCTAACCCTAACCCATACCCTAACCCTAAAGCGTACCCTAATCCTAACCCGTACCCTAAACCGAGCGCTAACCCTAACACTAACCCTAACCCTAACCCTAACCCATACCCTACGCCCTACCCGAACCCCTCCCCGAACCCGTACCCTAAGCCATACCCTAACCCTCACCCTAACCCTAACCCTAAACCTAAGCTACCCTTGATGGCTTCTGCCTCCAATAGATTTCCTAAGCACTAGTGTTTTAAGGAACAGTTTAAAAAGAGAATCATACTGTGATTTCTTGATAATGGGTATGTTCCTTATCTTCTCCTAGTGTCTAAACTCTTCTCCATGGCTGGACCCCCAAATAATATTACTTTACGTGCTAAGGGGTATCTAGAGAGTGGGATAGGTTTAATAACTGCCCTCACCCTAAAGCGTACCCTAACCCTAACCCCTACCCTAACCCTAACGCGTACCCTAATCCTAACCCGTACCCTAAACCGAGCCCTAACCCTAACACTAACCGTAACCCTAATACTGAACCATACCCTACGCCCTACCCGAACCCCTCCCCGAAACCGTACCCTAAGCCGTACCCTAACCCTCACCCTAACCCTAACCCTAACCCTAAGCTACCCTTGATTGCTTCTGCCTCCAATAGATTTCCTAAGCACTAGTGTTTTAAGGAACAGGTTAAAAAGAGAATCCTAATGTGATTTCCTGATAATGGGTGTGTTCCTTATCTTCTCCTAGTGTCTAAATTCTTCTCCATTGCTGGACCCCAAAATAATATTCCTTTACGTGCTAAGAGGTATCTAGAGAGTGGGATAGGTTTAATAACTACCCTCACCCTAACGCGTACCCTAACCCTAACCCCTACCCTAACCCTAACACGTACCCTAATCCTAACCCGTACACTAAACCGAGCCCTAACCCTAACACTAACGCTAACCCTAACCCTAACCCATACCCTACGCCCTACCCGAAACCCTCCCCGAACCCGTACCCTAAGCCGTACCCTAACCCTCAATCTAACCCTAACCCTAACCCTAAGCTACCCTTGACTGCTTCTGCCTCCAATAGATTTCCTAAGCACTAGTGTTTTAAGGAACAGGTTAAAAAGAGAATCCTAATGTGATTTCTTGATAATGGGTGTGTTCCTTATCTTCTCCTAGTGTCTAAACTCTTCTCCATGGCTGGACCCCCAAATAATATTCCTTTACGTGCTAAGGGGTATCTAGAGAGTGGGATAGGTTTAATAACTAACCTCACCCTATCGCGTACCCTAACCCTAACCCATACCCTAACCCTAAAGCATACCCTAATCCTAACCCGTACCCTAAACCGAGCCCTAACCCTAACACTAACCCTAACCCTAACCCTAACCCATACCCTACGCCCTACCCGAACCCCTCCCCGAACCCGTACCCTAAGCCATACCCTAACCCTCACCCTAACCCTAACCCTAAACCTAAGCTACCCTTGATGGCTTCTGCCTCCAATAGATTTCCTAAGCACTAGTGTTTTAAGGAACAGTTTAAAAAGAGAATCATATTGTGATTTCTTGATAATGGGTATGTTCCTTATCTTCTCCTAGTGTCTAAACTCTTCTCCATGGCTGGACCCCCAAATAATATTACTTTACGTGCTAAGGGGTATCTAGAGAGTGGGATAGGTTTAATAACTGCCCTCACCCTAAAGCGTACCCTAACCCTAACCCCTACCCTAACCCTAACGCGTACCCTAATCCTAACCCGTACCCTAAACCGAGCCCTAACCCTAACACTAACCGTAACCCTAATACTGAACCATACCCTACGCCCTACCCGAACCCCTCCCCGAAACCGTACCCTAAGCCGTACCCTAACCCTCACCCTAACCCTAACCCTAACCCTAAGCAACCCTTGAGTGCTTCTGCCCCCAATAGATTTCCTAAGCACTAGTGTTTTAAGGAACAGGTTAAAAAGAGAATCCTAATGTGATTTCCTGATAATGGGTGTGTTCCTTATCTTCTCCTAGTGTCTAAATGCTTCTCCATTGCTGGACCCCAAAATAATATTCCTTTACGTGCTAAGAGGTATCTAGAGAGTGGGATAGGTTTAATAACTACCCTCACCCTAATGCGTACCCTAACCCTAACCCCTACCCTAACCCTAACACGTACCCTAATCCTAACCCGTACACTAAACCGAGCCCTAACCCTAACACTAACGCTAAACCTAACCCTAACCCATACCCTACGCCCTACCCGAAACCCTCCCCGAACCCGTACCCTAAGCCGTACCCTAACCCTCAATCTAACCCTAACACTAACCCTAAGCTACCCTTGACTGCTTCTGCCTCCAATAGATTTCCTAAGCACTAGTGTTTTAAGGAACAGGTTAAAAAGAGAATCCTAATGTGATTTCTTGATAATGGGTGTGTTCCTTATCTTCTCCTAGTGTCTAAACTCTTCTCCATGGCTGGACCCCCAAATAATATTCCTTTACGTGCTAAGGGGTATCTAGAGAGTGGGATAGGTTTAATAACTAACCTCACCCTATCGCGTACCCTAACCCTAACCCCTACCCTAACCCTAACGCGTACCCTAATCCTAACCCGTAACCTAAACCGAGCCCTAACCCTAACACTAACCCTAACCCATACCTACGCCCTACCCGAACCCCTCCCCGAACCCGTACCCTAAGCCATACCCTAACCCTCACCCTAACCCTAACCCTAAGCTACCCTTGACTGCTTCTGCCTCCAATAGATTTCCTAAGCACTAGTGTTTTAAGGAACAGTTTAAAAAGAGAATCATATTGTGATTTCTTGATAATGGGTGTGTTCCTTATCTTCTCCTAGTGTCTAAACTCTTCTCCATGGCTGGACCCCCAAATAATATTCCTTTACGTGCTAAGGGGTATCTAGAGAGTGGGATAGGTTTAATAACTACCCTCACCCAAAAGCGTACCCTAACCCTAACCCCTACCCTAACCCTAACGCGTACCCTAATCCTAACCCGTACCCTAAACCGAGCCCTAACCCTAACACTAACCCTAACCCTCACCCTAACCCATACCCTACGCCCTACCCGAACCCCTCCCCGAACCCGTACCCTAAGCCATTCCCTAACCCTCACCGTAACCCTATCCCTAACCCTAAGCTACCCTTAACTGCTTCTGCCTCCAAAACATTTCCTAAGCACTAGTGTTTTAAGGAACAGGTTAAAAAGAGAATCCTAATGTGATTTCGTGATAATGGGTGTGTTCCTTATCTTCTCCTAGTGTCTAAACACTTCTCCATGGCTGGACCCCCAAATAATATTCCTTTACGTGCTAAGGGGTATCTAGAGAGAGGGAGAGGTTTAATAACTAACCTTACCCTAACGCGTACCCTAACCCTAACCCCTACCCTAACCCTATCGCGTACCCTAAACCTAACCCGTACCCTAAACCGAGCCCTAACCCTAACACTAACCCTAACCCTAACCCTAACCCATACCCTACGCCCTACCCGAACCCCTCCCCGAACCCGTACCCTAAGCCGTACCCTAACCCTCAATCTAACCCTAACCCTAACCCTAAGCTACCCTTGACTGCTTCTGCCTCCAATAGATTTCCTAAGCACTAGTGTTTTAAGGAACAGGTTAAAAAGAGAATCCTAATGTGATTTCTTGATAATGGGTGTGTTCCTTATCTTCTCCTAGTGTCTAAACTCTTCTCCATGGCTGGACCCCCAAATAATATTCCTTTACGTGCTAAGGGGTATCTAGAGAGTGGGATAGGTTTAATAACTAACCTCACCCTATCGCGTACCCTAACCCTAACCCATACCCTAACCCTAAAGCATACCCTAATCCTAACCCGTACCCTAAACCGAGCCCTAACCCTAACACTAACCCTAACCCTAACCCTAACCCATACCCTACGCCCTACCCGAACCCCTCCCCGAACCCGTACCCTAAGCCATACCCTAACCCTCACCCTAACCCTAACCCTAAACCTAAGCTACCCTTGATGGCTTCTGCCTCCAATAGATTTCCTAAGCACTAGTGTTTTAAGGAACAGTTTAAAAAGAGAATCATATTGTGATTTCTTGATAATGGGTATGTTCCTTATCTTCTCCTAGTGTCTAAACTCTTCTCCATGGCTGGACCCCCAAATAATATTACTTTACGTGCTAAGGGGTATCTAGAGAGTGGGATAGGTTTAATAACTGCCCTCACCCTAAAGCGTACCCTAACCCTAACCCCTACCCTAACCCTAACGCGTACCCTAATCCTAACCCGTACCCTAAACCGAGCCCTAACCCTAACACTAACCGTAACCCTAATACTGAACCATACCCTACGCCCTACCCGAACCCCTCCCCGAAACCGTACCCTAAGCCGTACCCTAACCCTCACCCTAACCCTAACCCTAACCCTAAGCTACCCTTGATTGCTTCTGCCCCCAATAGATTTCCTAAGCACTAGTGTTTTAAGGAACAGGTTAAAAAGAGAATCCTAATGTGATTTCCTGATAATGGGTGTGTTCCTTATCTTCTCCTAGTGTCTAAATGCTTCTCCATTGCTGGACCCCAAAATAATATTCCTTTACGTGCTAAGAGGTATCTAGAGAGTGGGATAGGTTTAATAACTACCCTCACCCTAATGCGTACCCTAACCCTAACCCCTACCCTAACCCTAACACGTACCCTAATCCTAACCCGTACACTAAACCGAGCCCTAACCCTAACACTAACGCTAAACCTAACCCTAACCCATACCCTACGCCCTACCCGAAACCCTCCCCGAACCCGTACCCTAAGCCGTACCCTAACCCTCAATCTAACCCTAACACTAACCCTAAGCTACCCTTGACTGCTTCTGCCTCCAGTAGATTTCCTAAGCACTAGTGTTTTAAGGAACAGGTTAAAAAGAGAATCCTAATGTGATTTCTTGATAATGGGTGTGTTCCTTATCTTCTCCTAGTGTCTAAACTCTTCTCCATGGCTGGACCCCCAAATAATATTCCTTTACGTGCTAAGGGGTATCTAGAGAGTGGGATAGGTTTAATAACTAACCTTACCCTAACGCGTACCCTAACCCTAACCCCTACCCTAACCCTAACGCGTACCCTAATCCTAACCCGTAACCTAAACCGAGCCCTAACCCTAACACTAACCCTAACCCATACCTACGCCCTACCCGAACCCCTCCCCGAACCCGTACCCTAAGCCATACCCTAACCCTCACCCTAACCCTAACCCTAAGCTACCCTTGACTGCTTCTGCCTCCAATAGATTTCCTAAGCACTAGTGTTTTAAGGAACAGTTTAAAAAGAGAATCATATTGTGATTTCTTGATAATGGGTGTGTTCCTTATCTTCTCCTAGTGTCTAAACTCTTCTCCATGGCTGGACCCCCAAATAATATTCCTTTACGTGCTAAGGGGTATCTAGAGAGTGGGATAGGTTTAATAACTACCCTCACCCAAAAGCGTACCCTAACCCTAACCCCTACCCTAACCCTAACGCGTACCCTAATCCTAACCCGTACCCTAAACCGAGCCCTAACCCTAACACTAACCCTAACCCTCACCCTAACCCATACCCTACGCCCTACCCGAACCCCTCCCCGAACCCGTACCCTAAGCCATTCCCTAACCCTCACCGTAACCCTATCCCTAACCCTAAGCTACCCTTAACTGCTTCTGCCTCCAAAACATTTCCTAAGCACTAGTGTTTTAAGGAACAGGTTAAAAAGAGAATCCTAATGTGATTTCGTGATAATGGGTGTGTTCCTTATCTTCTCCTAGTGTCTAAACACTTCTCCATGGCTGGACCCCCAAATAATATTCCTTTACGTGCTAAGGGGTATCTAGAGAGAGGGAGAGGTTTAATAACTAACCTTACCCTAACGCGTACCCTAACCCTAACCCCTACCCTAACCCTATCGCGTACCCTAAACCTAACCCGTACCCTAAACCGAGCCCTAACCCTAACACTAACCCTAACCCTAACCCTAACCCATACCCTACGCCCTACCCGAACCCCTCCCCGAACCCGTACCCTAAGCCGTACCCTAACCCTCACCCTAACCCTAACCCTAACCCTAAGCTACCCTTGACGGCTTCTGCCTCCAATAGATTTCCTAAGCACTAGTGTTTTCAGGAACAGTTTAAAAAGACAATCATATTATGATTTCTTGATAATGGGTGTGTTCCTTATCTTCTCCTAGTGTCTAAACTCTTCTCCATGGCTGGACCCCCAAATAATATTCCTTTATGTGCTAAGGGGTATCTAGAGAGTGGGATAGGTTTAATAACTAAGCTCACCCTATCACGTACCCTTACCCTAACCCCTACCCTAAATCTAACGCGTACCCTAATCCTAACCTGTAGCCTAAACCGAGCCCTAACCCTAACACTAGCCCTAACCCTAACCCTAAAACATACCCTACGCCCTACCCGAATCCCTCCCCGAAACCGTACCCTAAGCCGTACCCTAACCCTCACCCTAACCCTAACCCTAGCCCTAAGCTACCCTTGACGGCTTCTGCCTCCAATAGATTTCCTAAGCACTAGTGTTTTAAGGAACAGGTTAAAAAGAGAATCCTAATGTGATTTCTTGATAATGGGTGTATTCCTTATCTTCTCCTCGTGTCTAAACTCTTCTCCATGGCTGGACCCCCAAATAATATTCCTTTACGTGCTAAGGGGTATCTAGAGAGTGGGATAGGTTTAATAACTACTCTCACCCTAACGCGTACCCTAACCCTAACCCCTACCCTAACCCTAACGCGTACCCTAATCCTAACCCGTACCCTAAACCGAGACCTAACCCTAACACTAACCCTAACCCTAACCCTAACCCATAACCTACGCCCTACCCGAACCCCTCCCCGAACCCGTACCCTAAGCCGTACCCTAACCCTCACCCTAACCCTAACCCGAACCCTAAGCTACCCTTGACTGCTTCTGCCTCCAATAGATTTCCTAAGCACTAGTGTTTTAAGGAACAGGTTAAAAAGAGAATCCTAATGTGATTTCTTGATAATGGGTGTGTTCCTTATCTTCTCCTAGTGTCTAAACTCTTCTCCATGGCTGGACCCCCAAATAATATTCCTTTACGTGCTAAGGGGTATCTAGAGAGTGGGATAGGTTTAATAACTAAGCTCACCCTATCACGTACCCTTACCCTAACCCCTACCCTAACCCTAACGCGTACCCTAATCCTAACCTGTACCCTAAACCGAGCCCTAACCCTAACACTAGCCCTAACCCTAACCCTAACACATACCCTACGCCCTACCCGAATCCCTCCCCGAACCCGTACCCTAAGCCGTACCCTAACCCTCACCCTAACCCTAACCCTAGCCCTAAGCTACCCTTGACGGCTTCTGCCTCCAATAGATTTCCTAAGCACTAGTGTTTTAAGGAACAGGTTAAAAAGAGAATCCTAATGTGATTTCTTGATAATGGGTGTGTTCCTTATCTTCTCCTCGTGTCTAAACTCTTCTCCATGGCTGGACCCCCAAATAATATTCCTTTACGTGCTAAGGGGTATCTAGAGAGTGGGATAGGTTTAATAACTACTCTCACCCTAACGCGTACCCTAACCCTAACCCCTACCCTAACCCTAACGCGTACCCTAATCCTAACCCGTACCCTAAACCGAGCCCTAACCCTAACACTAACCCTAACCCTAACCCTAACCCATAACCTACGCCCTACCCGAACCCCTCCCCGAACCCGTACCCTAAGCCGTACCCTAACCCTCACCCTAACCCTAACCCGAACCCTAAGCTACCCTTGACTGCTTCTGCCTCCAATCGATTTCCTAAGCACTAGTGTTTTAAGGAACAGGTTAAAAAGAGAATCCTAATGTGATTTCTTGATAATGGGTGTGTTCCTTATCTTCTCCTAGTGTCTAAACTCTTCTCCATGGCTGGACCCCCAAATAATATTCCTTTACGTGCTAAGGGGTATCTAGAGAGTGGGATAGGTTTAATAACTAAGCTCACCCTATCGCGTACCCTAACCCTAACCCCTACCCTAACCCTAACGCGTACCCTAATCCTAACCCGTATCCTAAACCGAGCCCTAACCCTAACACTAACCGTAACCCTAATCCTAAACCATACCCTACGCCCTACCCGAACCCCTCCCCGAACCCGTAACCTAAGCCGTACCCTAACCCTCACCCTAACCCTAACCCTAACCCTAAGCTACCCTTGACTGCTTCTGCCTCCAATAGATTTCCTAAGCACTAGTGTTTTAAGGAACAGGTTAAAAAGAGAATCCTAATGTGATTTCGTGATAATGGGTGTGTTCCTTACCTTCTCCTAGTGTCTAAACTCTTCTCCATGGCTGGACCCCCAAATAATATTCCTTTACGTGCTAAGGGGTATCTAGAGAGTGGGATAGGTTTAATAACTAACCTCACCCTATCGCGTACCCTAACCCTAACCCCTACCCTAACACTAACGCGTACCCTAATCCTAACCCGTGCCCTAAACCGAGCCCTAACCCTAACACTAGACCTAACACTAACCCTAACCCATACCCTACGCCCTACCCGAAACCGTACCCTAAGCCGTACCGTAACCCTCACCCTAACCCTCACCCTAATACTAACCCTAACCCTAAGCTACCCTTGACTGCTTCTGCCTCCAATAGATTTCCTAAGCACTAGTGTTTTAAGGAACAGGTTAAAAAGAGAATCCTAATGTGATTTCTTGATAATGGGTGTGTTCCTTATCTTCTCCTCGTGTCTAAACTCTTCTCCATGGCTGGACCCCCAAATAATATTCCTTTACGTGCTAAGGGGTATCTAGACAGTGGGATAGGTTTAATAACTACCCTCACCCTAACGCGTACCCTAACCCTAACCACTACCCTAACCCTAACGCGTACCCTAATCCTAACCCGTGCCCTAAACCGAGCCCTAACCCTAACACTAGTCCTAACACTAACCGTAACCCATTCCCTACGCCCTACCCGAAACCGTACCCTAAGCTGTACCCTAACCCTCACCCTAACCCTAAACCTAACCCTAAGCTACCCTTGATTGCTTCTGCCTCCAATAGATTTCCTAAGCACTAGTGTTTTAAGGAACAGGTTAAAAAGAGAATCCTAATGTGATTTCTTGATAATGGGTGTGTTCCTTATCTTCTCCTACTGTCTAAACTGTTCGCCATGGCTGGACCCCCAAATAATATTACTTTACGTGCTAAGGGATATCTAGAGAGTGGGATAGGTTTAATAACTACGCTCACCCTAATGCGTACCCTAACCCTAACCCCTACCCTAACCCTAACAGTAGCTCTAACCCTAACCCTAACCCATTCCCTACGCCCTACCCGAACCCCTCCCCGTACCCGTACCCTAAGCCGTACCCTAACCCTCACCCTAACCCTAACCCTAACCCTAAGCTACCCTTGATGGCTTCTGCCTCCAATAGATTTCCTAAGCACTAGTGTTTTAAGGAACAGTTTAAAAAGAGAATCATACTGTGATTTCTTGATAATGGGTATGTTCCTTATCTTCTCCTAGTGTCTAAACTCTTCTCCATGGCTGGACCCCCAAATAATATCCTTTACGTGCTAAGGGGTATCTAGAGAGTGGGATAGGTTTAATAACTAACCTCACCCTATCGCGTACCCTAACCCTAACCCATACCCTAACCGTAAAGCGTACCCTAATCCTAACCCGTACCCTAAACCGAGCCCTAACCCTAACACTAACCCTAACCCTAACCCTAACCCATACCCTACGCCCTACCCGAACCCCTCCCCGAACCCGTACCCTAAGCCATACCCTAACCCTCACCCTAACCCTAACACTAAACCTAAGCTACCCTTGATGGATTCTGCCTCCAATAGATTTCCTAAGCACTAGTGTTTTAAGGAACAGTTTAAAAAGAGAATCATACTGTGATTTCTTGATAATGGGTATGTTCCTTATCTTCTCCTAGTGTCTAAACTCTTCTCCATGGCTGGACCCCCAAATAATATTACTTTACGTGCTAAGGGGTATCTAGAGAGTGGGATAGGTTTAATAACTGCCCTCACCCTAAAGCGTACCCTAACCCTAACCCCTACCCTAACCCTAACGCGTACCCTAATCCTAACCCGTACCCTAAACCGAGCCCTAACCCTAACACTAACCGTAACCCTAATACTAAACCATACCCTACGAGCTAACCGAACCCCTCCCCGAAACCGTACCCTAAGCCGTACACTAACCCTCACCCTAACCCTAACCCTAACCCTAAGCTACCCTTGATTGCTTCTGCCTCCAATAGATTTTCTAAGCACTAGTGTTTTAAGGAACAGGTTAAAAAGAGAATCCTAATGTGATTTCCTGATAATGGGTGTGTTCCTTATCTTCTCCTAGTGTCTAAATTCTTCTCCATTGCTGGACCCCAAAATAATATTCCTTTATGTGCTAAGGGGTATCTAGAGAGTGGGATAGGTTTAATAACTACCCTCACCCTAACGCGTACCCTAACCTTAACCCCTACCCTAACCCTAACACGTACCCTAATCCTAACCCGTACACTAAACCGAGCCCTAACCCTAACACTAACGCTAACCCTAACCCTAACCCATACCCTACGCCCTACCCGAAACCCTCCCCGAACCCGTACCCTAAGCCGTACCCTAACCCTCAATCTAACCCTAACCCTAACCCTAAGCTACCCTTGACTGCTTCTGCCTCCAATAGATTTCCTAAGCACTAGTGTTTTAAGGAACAGGTTAAAAAGAGAATCCTAATGTGATTTCTTGATAATGGGTGTGTTCCTTATCTTCTCCTAGTGTCTAAACTCTTCTCCATGGCTGGACCCCCAAATAATATTCCTTTACGTGCTAAGGGGTATCTAGAGAGTGGGATAGGTTTAATAACTAACCTCACCCTATCGCGTACCCTAACCCTAACCCATACCCTAACCCTAAAGCGTACCCTAATCCTAACCCGTACCCTAAACCGAGCCCTAACCCTAACACTAACCCTAACCCTAACCCTAACCCATACCCTACGCCCTACCCGAACCCCTCCCCGAACCCGTACCCTAAGCCATACCCTAACCCTCACCCTAACCCTAACACTAAACCTAAGCTACCCTTGATGGCTTCTGCCTCCAATAGATTTCCTAAGCACTAGTGTTTTAAGGAACAGTTTAAAAAGAGAATCATACTGTGATTTCTTGATAATGGGTATGTTCCTTATCTTCTCCTAGTGTCTAAACTCTTCTCCATGGCTGGACCCCCAAATAATATTACTTTACGTGCTAAGGGGTATCTAGAGAGTGGGATAGGTTTAATAACTGCCCTCACCCTAAAGCGTACCCTAACCCTAACCCCTACCCTAACCCTAACGCGTACCCTAATCCTAACCCGTACCCTAAACCGAGCCCTAACCCTAACACTAACCGTAACCCTAATACTGAACCATACCCTACGCCCTACCCGAACCCCTCCCCGAAACCGTACCCTAAGCCGTACCATAACCCTCACCCTAACCCTAACCCGAACCCTAAGCTACCCTTGATTGCTTCTGCCTCCAATAGATTTCCTAAGCACTAGTGTTTTAAGGAACAGGTTAAAAAGAGAATCCTAATGTGATTTCCTGATAATGGGTGTGTTCCTTATCTTCTCCTAGTGTCTAAATTCTTCTCCATTGCTGGACCCCAAAATAATATTCCTTTACGTGCTAAGAGGTATCTAGAGAGTGGGATAGGTTTAATAACTACCCTCACCCTAACGCGTACCCTAACCCTAACCCCTACCCTAACCCTAACACGTACCCTAATCCTAACCCATAAACTAAACCGAGCCCTAACCCTAACACTAACGCTAACCCTAACCCTAACCCATACCCTACGCCCTACCCGAAACCCTCCCCGAACCCGTACCCTAAGCCGTACCCTAACCCTCAATCTAACCCTAACCCTAACCCTAAGCTACCCTTGACTGCTTCTGCCTCCAATAGATTTCCTAAGCACTAGTGTTTTAAGGAACAGGTTAAAAAGAGAATCCTAATGTGATTTCTTGATAATGGGTGTGTTCCTTATCTTCTCCTAGTGTCTAAACTCTTCTCCATGGCTGGACCCCCAAATAATATTCCTTTACGTGCTAAGGGGTATCTAGAGAGTGGGATAGGTTTAATAACTAACCTCACCCTATCGCGTACCCTAACCCTAACCCATACCCTAACCCTAAAGCGTACCCTAATCCTAACCCGTACCCTAAACCGAGCGCTAACCCTAACACTAACCCTAACCCTAACCCTAACCCATACCCTACGCCCTACCCGAACCCCTCCCCGAACCCGTACCCTAAGCCATACCCTAACCCTCACCCTAACCCTAACCCTAAACCTAAGCTACCCTTGATGGCTTCTGCCTCCAATAGATTTCCTAAGCACTAGTGTTTTAAGGAACAGTTTAAAAAGAGAATCATACTGTGATTTCTTGATAATGGTTATGTTCCTTATCTTCTCCTAGTGTCTAAACTCTTCTCCATGGCTGGACCCCCAAATAATATTACTTTACGTGCTAAGGGGTATCTAGAGAGTGGGATAGGTTTAATAACTGCCCTCACCCTAAAGCGTACCCTAACCCTAACCCCTACCCTAACCCTAACGCGTACCCTAATCCTAACCCGTACCCTAAACCGAGCCCTAACCCTAACACTAACCGTAACCCTAATACTGAACCATACCCTACGCCCTACCCGAACCCCTCCCCGAAACCGTACCCTAAGCCGTACCCTAACCCTCACCCTAACCCTAACCCTAACCCTAAGCTACCCTTGATTGCTTCTGCCTCCAATAGATTTCCTAAGCACTAGTGTTTTAAGGAACAGGTTAAAAAGAGAATCCTAATGTGATTTCCTGATAATGGGTGTGTTCCTTATCTTCTCCTAGTGTCTAAATTCTTCTCCATTGCTGGACCCCAAAATAATATTCCTTTACGTGCTAAGAGGTATCTAGAGAGTGGGATAGGTTTAATAACTACCCTCACCCTAACGCGTACCCTAACCCTAACCCCTACCCTAACCCTAACACGTACCCTAATCCTAACCCGTACACTAAACCGAGCCCTAACCCTAACACTAACGCTAACCCTAACCCTAACCCATACCCTACGCCCTACCCGAAACCCTCCCCGAACCCGTACCCTAAGCCGTACCCTAACCCTCAATCTAACCCTAACCCTAACCCTAAGCTACCCTTGACTGCTTCTGCCTCCAATAGATTTCCTAAGCACTAGTGTTTTAAGGAACAGGTTAAAAAGAGAATCCTAATGTGATTTCTTGATAATGGGTGTGTTCCTTATCTTCTCCTAGTGTCTAAACTCTTCTCCATGGCTGGACCCCCAAATAATATTCCTTTACGTGCTAAGGGGTATCTAGAGAGTGGGATAGGTTTAATAACTAACCTCACCCTATCGCGTACCCTAACCCTAACCCATACCCTAACCCTAAAGCATACCCTAATCCTAACCCGTACCCTAAACCGAGCCCTAACCCTAACACTAACCCTAACCCTAACCCTAACCCATACCCTACGCCCTACCCGAACCCCTCCCCGAACCCGTACCCTAAGCCATACCCTAACCCTCACCCTAACCCTAACCCTAAACCTAAGCTACCCTTGATTGCTTCTGCCCCCAATAGATTTCCTAAGCACTAGTGTTTTAAGGAACAGGTTAAAAAGAGAATCCTAATGTGATTTCCTGATAATGGGTGTGTTCCTTATCTTCTCCTAGTGTCTAAACTCTTCTCCATGGCTGGACCCACAAATAATATTCCTTTACGTGCTAAGGGGTATCTAGAGAGTGGGATAGGTTTAATAACAACCCTCACCCTAACGCGTACCCTAACCCTATCCCCTACCCTAACCCTAACGCGTACCCTAATCCTAACCCGTACCCTAAACCGAGCCCTAACCCTAACACTAACCCTAACCCTAACCCTAACCCATACCCTACGCCCTACCCGAACCCCTCCCCGAACCCGTACCTTAAGCCGTACCCTAACCCTCACACTAACCCTAACCCTAACCCTAAGCTACCCTTGACTGCTTCTGCCTCCAATAGATTTCCTAAGCACTAGTGTTTTAAGGAACAGGTTAAAAAGAGAATCCTAATGTGATTTCCTGATAATGGGTGTGTTCCTTATCTTCTCCTAGTGTCTAAACTCTTCTCCATGGCTGGACCCACAAATAATATTCCTTTACGTGCTAAGGGGTATCTAGAGAGTGGGATAGGTTTAATAACAACCCTCACCCTAACGCGTACCCTAACCCTAACCCCTACCCTAACCCTAACGCGTACCCTAATCCTAACCCGTACCCTAAACCGAGCCCTAACCCTAACACTAACCCTAACCCTAACCCTAACCCATACCCTACGCCCTACCCGAACCCCTCCCCGAACCCGTACCTTAAGCCGTACCCTAACCCTCACACTAACCCTAACCCTAACCCTAAGCTACCCTTGACTGCTTCTGCCTCCAATAGATTTCCTAAGCACTAGTGTTTTAAGGAACAGGTTAAAAAGAGAATCCTAATGTGATTTCCTGATAATGGGTGTGTTCCTTATCTTCTCCTAGTGTCTAAATTCTTCTCCATTGCTGGACCCCAAAATAATATTCCTTTACGTGCTAAGAGGTATCTAGAGAGTGGGATAGGTTTAATAACTAACCTCACCCTATCGCGTACCCTAACCCTAACCCCTACCCTAACCCTAACGCGTACCCTAATCCTAACCCGTAACCTAAACCGAGCCCTAACCCTAACACTAACCCTAACCCATACCTACGCCCTACCCGAACCCCTCCCCGAACCCGTACCCTAAGCCATACCCTAACCCTCACCCTAACCCTAACCCTAAGCTACCCTTGACTGCTTCTGCCTCCAATAGATTTCCTAAGCACTAGTGTTTTAAGGAACAGTTTAAAAAGAGAATCATATTGTGATTTCTTGATAATGGGTGTGTTCCTTATCTTCTCCTAGTGTCTAAACTCTTCTCCATGGCTGGACCCCCAAATAATATTCCTTTACGTGCTAAGGGGTATCTAGAGAGTGGGATAGGTTTAATAACTACCCTCACCCAAAAGCGTACCCTAACCCTAACCCCTACCCTAACCCTAACGCGTACCCTAATCCTAACCCGTACCCTAAACCGAGCCCTAACCCTAACACTAACCCTAACCCTCACCCTAACCCATACCCTACGCCCTACCCGAACCCCTCCCCGAACCCGTACCCTAAGCCATTCCCTAACCCTCACCCTAACCCTATCCCTAACCCTAAGCTACCCTTGACTGCTTCTGCCTCCAAAACATTTCCTAAGCACTAGTGTTTTAAGGAACAGGTTAAAAAGAGAATCCTAATGTGATTTCGTGATAATGGGTGTGTTCCTTATCTTCTCCTAGTGTCTAAACACTTCTCCATGGCTGGACCCCCAAATAATATTCCTTTACGTGCTAAGGGGTATCTAGAGAGAGGGAGAGGTTTAATAACTAACCTTACCCTAACGCGTACCCTAACCCTAACCCCTACCCTAACCCTAACGCGTACCCTAATCCTAACCCGTACCCTAAACCGAGCCCTAACCCTAACACTAACCCTAACCCTAACCCTAACCCATACCCTACGCCCTACCCGAACCCCTCCCCGAACCCGTACCCTAAGCCGTACCCTAACCCTCACCCTAACCCTAACCCTAACCCTAAGCTACCCTTGACTGCTTCTGCCTCCAATAGATTTCCTAAGCACTAGTGTTTTCAGGAACAGTTTAAAAAGACAATCATATTATGATTTCTTGATAATGGGTGTGTTCCTTATCTTCTCCTAGTGTCTAAACTCTTCTCCATGGCTGGACCCCCAAATAATATTCCTTTACGTGCTAAGGGGTATCTAGAGAGTGGGATAGGTTTAATAACTAACCTCACCCTATCGCGTACCCTAACCCTAACCCCTAACCTAACCCTAAAGCGTACCCTAATCCTAACCCGTACCCTAAACCGAGCCCTAACCCTAACACTAACGCTAACCCTAACCATAACCCATACCCTACGCCCTACCCGAACCCCTCCCCGAACCCGTACCCTAAGCCATACCCTAACCCTCACCCTAACCCTAACCCTAAACCTACGCTACCCTTGATGGCTTCTGCCTACAATAGATTTCCTAAGCACTAGTGTTTTAAGGAACAGTTTAAAAAGAGAATCATATTGTGATTTCTTGATAATGGATATGTTCCTTATATTCTCCTAGTTTCTAAACTCTTCTCCATGGCTGGACCCCCAAATAATATCCTTTACGTGCTAAGGGGTATCTAGAGAGTGGGATAGGTTTAATAACTATCCTCACCCTATCGCATACCCTAACCCTAACCCATACCCTAACCCTAAAGCGTACCCTAATCCTAACCCGTACCCTAAACCGAGCCCTAAACCTAACATTAACCCTAAACCTAACCCTAACCCATACCCTACGCCCTACACGAACCCCTCCCCGAACCCGTACCCTAAGCCATACCCTAACCCTCACCCTAACCCTAACCCTAACCCTAAGCTACCCTTGACTGCTTCTGCCTCCAATAGATTTCCTAAGCACTAGTGTTTTAAGGAACAGGTTAAAAAGAGAATCCTAATGTGATTTCGTGATAATGGGTGTGTTCCTTATCTTCTCCTAGTGTCTAAACTCTTCTCCATGGCTGGACCCCCAAATAATATCCTTTACGTGCTAAGGGGTATCTAGATAGTGGGATAGGTTTAATAACTAACCTCACCCTATCGCGTACCATAACCCTAACCCCTAACCTAACCCTAAAGCGTACCCTAATCCTAACCCGTACCCTAAACCGAGCCCTAACCCTAACACTAACGCTAACCCTAACCCTAACCCATACCCTACGCCCTACCCGAACCCCTCCCCGAACCCGTACCCTAAGCCATACCCTAACCCTCACCCTAACCCTAACCCTAAACCTACGCTACCCTTGATGGCTTCTGCCTACAATAGATTTCCTAAGCACTAGTGTTTTAAGGAACAGTTTAAAAAGAGAATCATATTGTGATTTCTTGATAATGGGTATGTTCCTTATATTCTCCTAGTGTCTAAACTCTTCTCCATGGCTGGACCCCCAAATAATATTCCTTTACGTGCTAAGGGGTATCTAGAGAGTGGGATAGGTTTAATAACTAACCTCACCCTATGGCGTACCCTAACCCTAACCCCTACCCTAACACTAATGCGTACCCTAATCCTAACCCGTTCCCTAAACCGAACCCTAACCCTAACACTAACCCTAACCCTAACCCTAACCCATACCCTACGCCCTACCCGAACCCCTCCCCGAACCCGTACCCTAACCCTCACCCTAACCCTAACCCGAACCCTAAGCTACCCTTGACTGCTTCTGCCTCCAATAGATTTCCTAAGCACTAGTGTTTTAAGGAACAGGTTAAAAAGAGAATCCTAATGTGATTTTGTGATAATGGGTGTGTTCCTTATCTTCTCCTAGTGTCTAAAATCTTCTCCATGGCTGGACCCCCAAATAATATTCCTTTACGTGCTAAGGGGTATCTAGAGAGAGGGAGAGGTTTAATAACTACCCTCACCCTAACGCGTACTCTAACCCTAACCCCTACCCTAACCCTAACGCGTACCCTAATCCTAACCCGTACCCTAAACCGAGCCCTAAACCTAACACTAGCCCTAACCCTAACCCTAACCCATTCCCTACGCCCTACCCGAACCCCTCCCTGAGCCCGTACCCTAAGCCATACCCTAACCCTCACCCTAACCCTAACCCTAACCCTAAGCTACCCTTGACTGCTTCTGCCTCCAATAGATTTCCTAAGCACTAGTGTTTTAAGGAACAGTTTAAAAAGAGAATCATATTGTGATTTCTTGATAATGGGTGTGTTCCTTATCTTCTCCTAGTGTCTAAACTCTTCTCCATGGCTGGACCCCCAAATAATATACCTTTACGTGGTAAGGGGTATCTAGAGAGTGGGATAGGTTTAATAACTACCCTCACCCTAATGCGTACCGTAACCCTAACCCCTACCCTAACCCTAACGCGTACCCTAATCCTAACCCGTGCCCTAAACCGAGCCCTAACCCTAACACTAGACCTAACACTAACCCTAACACATTCCCTACGCCCTACCCGAAACCGTACCCTAAGCCGTACCCTAACCCTCACACTAACCCTAACCCTAACCCTAAGCTACCCTTGACTGCTTCTGCCTGCAATAGATTTCCTAAGCACTAGTGTTTTAAGGAACAGTTTAAAAAGAGAATCATATTGTGATTTCTTGATAATGGGTATGTTCCTTATCTTCTCCTAGTGTCTAAACTCTTCTCCATGGCTGGACCCCCAAATAATATTCCTTTCCGTGCTAAGGGGTATCTAGACAGTGGGATAGGTTTAATAACTGCCCTCACCCTAAAGCGTACCCTAACCCTAACCCCTACCCTAACACTAACGCGTACCCTAATCCTAACCCGTAACCTAAACCGAGCCCTAACCCTAACACTAACCCTAACCCTAACCCTAACCCATACCCTACGCCCTACCCGAACCCCTCCCCGAACCCGTACCCTAAGCCGTACCCTAAACCTCACCCTAACCCTAACCCTAACCCTAAGCTACCCTTGATTGCTTCTGCCTCCAATAGATTTCCTAAGCACTAGTGTTTTAAGGAACAGGTTAAAAAGAGAATCCTAATGTGATTTCTTGATAATGGGTGTGTTCCTTATCTTCTCCTCGTGTCTAAACTCTTGTCCATGGCTGGACACCCTAATAATATTCCTTTACGTGCTAAGGGGTATCTAGAGAGTGTGATAGGTTTAATAACTACCCTCAGCCTAACGTGTACCCTAACCGTAACCCCTACCCTAACCCTAACGCGTACCCTAATCCTAACCCGTACCCTAAACCGATCCCTAACCCTAACATTAACCCTAAACCTAACCCTAACCCATACCCTACGCCCTACACGAACCCCTCCCCGAACCCGTACCCTAAGCCATACCCTAACCCTCACCCTAACCCTAACCCTAACCCTAAGCTACCCTTGACTGCTTCTGCCTCCAATAGATTTCCTAAGCACTAGTGTTTTAAGGAACAGGTTAAAAAGAGAATCCTAATGTGATTTCCTGATAATGGGTGTGTTCCTTATCTTCTGCTAGTGTCTAAATTCTTCTCCATGGCTGGACCCCCAAATAATATTCCTTTACGTGCTAAGGGGTATCTAGAGAGTGGGATAGGTTTAATAACTACCCTCACCCTAACGCGTACCCTAACCCTAACCCCTACCCTAACCCTAACACGTACCCTAATCCTAACCCGTACACTAAACCGAGCCCTAACCCTAACACTAACTCTAACCCTAACCCTAACCCATACCCTACGCCCTACCCGAACCCCTCCCCGAAACCGTACCATACGCCATACCCTAACCCTCAATCTAACCCTAACCCTAACCCTAAGCTACCCTTGACTGCTTCTGCCTCCAATAGATTTCCTAAGCACTAGTGTTTTAAGGAACAGGTTAAAAAGAGAATCCTAATGTGATTTCGTAATAATCGGTGTGTTCCTTATCTTCTCCTAGTGTCTAAACTCTTCTCCATGGCTGGACCCCCAAATAATATCCTTTACGTGCTAAGGGGTATCTAGATAGTGGGATAGGTTTAATAACTAACCTCACCCTATCGCGTACCCTAACCCTAACCCCTAACCTAACCCTAAAGCGTACCCTAATCCTAACCCGTACCCTAAACCGAGCCCTAACCCTAACACTAACGCTAACCCTAACCCTAACCCATACCCTACGCCCTACCCGAACCCCTCCCCGAACCCGTACCCTAAGCCATACCCTAACCCTCACCCTAACCCTAACCCTAAACCTACGCTACCCTTGATGGCTTCTGCCTACAATAGATTTCCTAAGCACTAGTGTTTTAAGGAACAGTTTAAAAAGAGAATCATATTGTGATTTCTTGATAATGGTTATGTTCCTTATATTCTCCTAGTGTCTAAACTCTTCTCCATGGCTGGACCCCCAAATAATATTCCTTTACGTGCTAAGGGGTATCTAGAGAGTGGGATAGTTTTAATAACTGCCCTCACCCTAAAGCGTACCCTAACCCTAACCCCTACCCTAACCCTAACGCGTACCCTAATCCTAACCCGTACACTAAACCGAGCCCTAAACCTAACACTAACCCTAACCCTAACCCTAACCAATACCCTAGGTCCTACCCGAACCCCTCCCCGAACCCGTACCCTAAGCCATACCCTAACCCTCACCCTAACCCTAACCCTAACCCTAAGCTACCCTTGACTGCTTCTGCCTCCAGTAGATTTCCTAAGCACTAGTGTTTTAAGGAACAGGTTAAAAAGAGAATCCTAATGTGATTTCGTGATAATGGGTGTGTTCCTTATCTTCTCCTAGTGTCTAAACTCTTCTCCATGGCTGGACCCCCAAATAATATCCTTTACGTGCTAAGGGGTATCTAGAGAGTGGGATAGGTTTAATAACTAACCTCACCCTATCGCGTACCCTAACCCTAACCCATACCCTAACCCTAAAGCGTACCCTAATCCTAACCCGTACCCTAAACCGAGCCCTAACCCTAACACTAACCCTAACCCTAACCCTAACCCATACCCTACGCCCTACCCGAACCCCTCCCCGAACCCGTACCCTAAGCCATACCCTAACCCTCACCCTAACCCTAACCCTAAACCTACGCTACCCTTGATGGCTTCTGCCTACAATAGATTTCCTAAGCACTAGTGTTTTAAGGAACAGTTTAAAAAGAGAATCATATTGTGATTACTTGATAATGGGTATGTTCCTTATATTCTCCTAGTGTCTAAACTCTTCTCCATGGCTGGACCCCCAAATAATATTCCTTTACGTGCTAAGGGGTATCTAGAGAGTGGGATAGTTTTAATAACTGCCCTCACCCTAAAGCGTACCCTAACCCTAACCCCTACCCTAACCCTAACGCGTACCCTAATCCTAACCCGTACACTAAACCGAGCCCTAAACCTAACACTAACCCTAACCCTAACCCTAACCAATACCCTAGGTCCTACCCGAACCCCTCCCCGAACCCGTACCCTAAGCCATACCCTAACCCTCACCCTAACCCTAACCCTAACCCTAAGCTACCCTTGACTGCTTCTGCCTCCAGTAGATTTCCTAAGCACTAGTGTTTTAAGGAACAGGTTAAAAAGAGAATCCTAATGTGATTTCGTGATAATGGGTGTGTTCCTTATCTTCTCCTAGTGTCTAAACTCTTCTCCATGGCTGGACCCCCAAATAATATCCTTTACGTGCTAAGGGGTATCTAGAGAGTGGGATAGGTTTAATAACTAACCTCACCCTATCGCGTACCCTAACCCTAACCCATACCCTAACCCTAAAGCGTACCCTAATCCTAACCCGTACCCTAAACCGAGCCCTAACCCTAACACTAACCCTAACCCTAACCCTAACCCATACCCTACGCCCTACCCGAACCCTTCCCCGAACCCGTACCCTAAGCCGTACCCTAACCCTCACCCTAACCCTAACCCTAACCCTAAGCTACCCTTGATTGCTTCTGCCTCCAATAGATTTCCTAAGCACTAGTGTTTTAAGGAACAGGTTAAAAAGAGAATCCTAATGTGATTTCTTGATAATGGGTGTGTTCCTTATCTTCTCCTCGTGTCTAAACTCTTGTCCATGGCTGGACACCCTAATAATATTCCTTTACGTGCTAAGGGGTATCTAGAGAGTGTGATAGGTTTAATAACTACCCTCAGCCTAACGTGTACCCTAACCGTAACCCCTACCCTAACCCTAACGCGTACCCTAATCCTAACCCGTACCCTAAACCGAGCCCTAACCCTAACATTAACCCTAAACCTAACCCTAACCCATACCCTACGCCCTACACGAACCCCTCCCCGAACCCGTACCCTAAGCCATACCCTAACCCTCACCCTAACCCTAACCCTAACCCTAAGCTACCCTTGACTGCTTCTGCCTCCAATAGATTTCCTAAGCAATAGTGTTTTAAGGAACAGGTTAAAAAGAGAATCCTAATGTGATTTCCTGATAATGGGTGTGTTCCTTATCTTCTGCTAGTGTCTAAATTCTTCTCCATGGCTGGACCCCCAAATAATATTCCTTTACGTGCTAAGGGGTATCTAGAGAGTGGGATAGGTTTAATAACTACCCTCACCCTAACGCGTACCCTAACCCTAACCCCTACCCTAACCCTAACACGTACCCTAATCCTAACCCGTACACTAAACCGAGCCCTAACCCTAACACTAACTCTAACCCTAACCCTAACCCATACCCTACGCCCTACCCGAACCCCTCCCCGAACCCGTACCATAAGCCATACCCTAACCCTCAATCAACCCTAACCCTAACCCTAAGCTACCCTTGACTGCTTCTGCCTCCAATAGATTTCCTAAGCACTAGTGTTTTAAGGAACAGGTTAAAAAGAGAATCCTAATGTGATTTCGTGATAATGGGTGTGTTCCTTATCTTCTCCTAGTGTCTAAACTCTTCTCCATGGCTGGACCCCCAAATAATATCCTTTACGTGCTAAGGGGTATCTAGATAGTGGGATAGGTTTAATAACTAACCTCACCCTATCGCGTACCCTAACCCTAACCCCTAACCTAACCCTAAAGCGTACCCTAATCCTAACCCGTACCCTAAACCGAGCCCTAACCCTAACACTAACGCTAACCCTAACCCTAACCCATACCCTACGCCCTACCCGAACCCCTCCCCGAACCCGTACCCTAAGCCATACCCTAACCCTCACCCTAACCCTAACCCTAAACCTACGCTACCCTTGATGGCTTCTGCCTACAATAGATTTCCTAAGCACTAGTGTTTTAAGGAACAGTTTAAAAAGAGAATCATATTGTGATTTCTTGATAATGGGTATGTTCCTTATATTCTCCTAGTGTCTAAACTCTTCTCCATGGCTGGACCCCCAAATAATATTCCTTTACGTGCTAAGGGGTATCTAGAGAGTGGGATAGTTTTAATAACTGCCCTCACCCTAAAGCGTACCCTAACCCTAACCCCTACCCTAACCCTAACGCGTACCCTAATCCTAACCCGTACACTAAACCGATCCCTAAACCTAACACTAACCCTAACCCTAACCCTAACCCTAACCAATACCCTAGGTCCTACCCGAACCCCTCCCCGAACCCGTACCCTAAGCCATACCCTAACCCTCACCCTAACCCTAACCCTAACCCTAAGCTACCCTTGACTGCTTCTGCCTCCAGTAGATTTCCTAAGCACTAGTGTTTTAAGGAACAGGTTAAAAAGAGAATCCTAATGTGATTTCGTGATAATGGGTGTGTTCCTTATCTTCTCCTAGTGTCTAAACTCTTCTCCATGGCTGGACCCCCAAATAATATCCTTTACGTGCTAAGGGGTATCTAGAGAGTGGGATAGGTTTAATAACTAACCTCACCCTATCGCGTACCCTAACCCTAACCCATACCCTAACCCTAAAGCGTACCCTAATCCTAACCCGTACCCTAAACCGAGCCCTAACCCTAACACTAACCCTAACCCTAACCCATACCCTACGCCCTACCCGAACCCCTCCCCGAACCCGTACCCTAAGCCATACCCTAACCCTCACCCTAACCCTAACCCTAAACCTAAGCTACCCTTGATGGCTTCTGCCTCCAATAGATTTCCTAAGCACTAGTGTTTTAAGGAACAGTTTAAAAAGAGGATCATATTGTGATTTCTTGATAATGGGTATGTTCCTTATCTTCTCCTAGTGTCTAAACTCTTCTCCATGGCTGGACCCCCAAATAATATTACTTTACGTGCTAAGGGGTATCTAGAGAGTGGGATAGGTTTAATAACTGCCCTCACCCTAAAGCGTACCCTAACCCTAACCCCTACCCTAACCCTAACGCGTACCATAATCCTAACCCGTACCCTAAACCGAGCCCTAACCCTAACACTAACCGTAACCCTAATACTAAACCATACCCTACGCCCTACCCGAACCCCTCCCCGAAACCGTACCCTAAGCCGTACCCTAACCCTCACCCTAACCCTAACCCTAACCCTAAGCTACCCTTGATTGCTTCTGCCTCCAATAGATTTCCTAAGCACTAGTGTTTTAAGGAACAGGTTAAAAAGAGAATCCTAATGTGATTTCCTGATAATGGGTGTGTTCCTTATCTTCTCCTAGTGTCTAAATTCTTCTCCATTGCTGGACCCCAAAATAATATTCCTTTACGTGCTAAGAGGTATCTAGAGAGTGGGATAGGTTTAATAACTACCCTCACCCTAACGCGTACCTTAACCCTAACCCCTACCCTAACACTAACACGTACCCTAATCCTAACCCGTACACTAAACCGAGCCCTAACCCTAACACTAACGCTAACCCTAACCCTAACCCATACCCTACGCCCTACCCGAAACCCTCCCCGAACCCGTACCCTAAGCCGTACCCTAACCCTCAATCTAACCCTAACCCTAACCCTAAGCTACCCTTGACTGCTTCTGCCTCCAATAGATTTCCTAAGCACTAGTGTTTTAAGGAACAGGTTAAAAAGAGAATCCTAATGTGATTTCTTGATAATGGGTGTGTTCCTTATCTTCTCCTAGTGTCTAAACTCTTCTCCATGGCTGGACCCCCAAATAATATTCCTTTACGTGCTAAGGGGTATCTAGAGAGTGGGATAGGTTTAATAACTAACCTCACCCTATCGCGTACCCTAACCCTAACCCATACCCTAACCCTAAAGCGTACCCTAATCCTAACCCGTACCCTAAACCGAGCCCTAACCCTAACACTAACCCTAACCCTAACCCTAACCCATACCCTACGCCCTACCCGAACCCCTCCCCGAACCCGTACCCTAAGCCATACCCTAACCCTCACCCTAACCCTAACCCTAACCCTAAGCTACCCTTGATGGCTTCTGCCTCCAATAGATTTCCTAAGCACTAGTGTTTTAAGGAACAGTTTAAAAAGAGAATCATATTGTGATTTCTTGATAATGGGTATGTTCCTTATCTTCTCCTAGTGTCTAAACTCTTCTCCATGGCTGGACCCCCAAATAATATTACTTTACGTGCTAAGGGGTATCTAGAGAGTGGGATATGTTTAATAACTGCCCTCACCCTAAAGCTTACCCTAACCCTAACCCCTACCCTAACCCTAACGCGTACCCTAATCCAGACCCGTACCCTAAACCGAGCCCTAAACCTAACACTAACCCTAACACTAACCCTAACCAATACCCTACATCCTACACGAACCCCTCCCCGAACCCGTACCCTAAGCCATACCCTAACCCTCACCCTAACCCTAACCCTAAACCTAAGCTACCCTTGATGGCTTCTGCCTCCAATAGATTTCCTAAGCACTAGTGTTTTAAGGAACAGGTTAAAAAGAGAATCCTAATGTGATTTCCTGATAATGGGTGTGTTCCTTACCTTCTCCTAGTGTCTAAATTCTTCTCCATTGCTGGACCCCAAAATAATATTCCTTTACGTGCTAAGAGGTATCTAGAGAGTGGGATAGGTTTAATAACTACCCTCACCCTAACGCGTACCCTAACCCTAACCCCTACCCTAACCCTAACACGTACCCTAATCCTAACCCGTACACTAAACCGAGCCCTAACCCTAACACTAACGCTAACCCTAACCCTAACACATACCCTACGCCCTACCCGAAACCCTCCCCGAACCCGTACCCTAAGCCGTACCCTAACCCTCAATCTAACCCTAACCCTAACCCTAAGCTACCCTTGACTGCTTCTGCCTCCAATAGATTTCCTAAGCACTAGTGTTTTAAGGAACAGGTTAAAAAGAGAATCCTAATGTGATTTCTTGATAATGGGTGTGTTCCTTATCTTCTCCTAGTGTCTAAACTCTTCTCCATGGCTGGACCCCCAAATAATATTCCTTTACGTGCTAACGGGTATCTAGAGAGTGGGATAGGTTTAATAACTAACCTCACCCTATCGCGTACCCTAACCCTAACCCCTACCCTAACCCTAAAGCATACCCTAATCCTAACCCGTAACCTAAACCGAGCCCTAACCCTAACACTAACCCTAACCCATACCCTACGCCCTACCCGAACCCCTCCCCGAACCCGTACCCTAAGCCATACCCTAACCCTCAACCTAACCCTAACCCTAAACCTAAGCTACCCTTGATGGCTTCTGCCTCCAATAGATTTCCTAAGCACTAGTGTTTTAAGGAACAGTTTAAAAAGAGAATCATATTGTGATTTCTTGATAATAGGTATGTTCCTTATCTTCTCCTAGTGTCTAAACTCTTCTCCATGGCTGGACCCCCAAATAATATTACTTTACGTGCTAAGGGGTAACTAGAGAGAGGGAGAGGTTTAATAACTACCCTCACCCTAAAGCGTACCCTAACCCTAACCCCTACCCTAACCCTAACGCGTACCCTAATCCTAACCCGTACCCTAAAGCGAGCCCTAACCCTAACACTAGCCCTAACCCTAACCCTAACCCATTCCCTACGCCCTACCCGAACCCCTCCCTGAGCCCGTACCCTAAGCCATACCCTAACCCTCACCCTAACCCTAACCCTAACCCTAAGCTACCCTTGACTGCTTCTGCCTCCAATAGATTTCCTAAGCACTAGTGTTTTAAGGAACAGGTTAAAAAGAGAATCCTAATGTGATTTCTTGATAATGGGTGTGTTCCTTATCTTCTCCTAGTGTCTAAACTCTTCTCCATGGCTGGACCCCCAAATAATATACCTTTACGTGCTAAGGGGTATCTAGAGAGTGGGATAGGTTTAATAAGTAACCTCACCCTATCGCGTACCCTAACCCTAACCCCTACCCTAACCCTAACGCGTACCCTAATCCTAACCCGTACCCTAAACCGAGTCCTAAACCTAACACTAACCCTAACCCTAATCTTAACCCATACCCTACGTCCTACCCGAACCCCTCCCTGAACCCGTACCCTAAGCCGTACCCTAACCCTCACCCTAATACTAACCCTAACCCTAAGCTACCCTTGACTGCTTCTGCCTCCAATAGATTTCCTAAGCACTAGTGTTTTAAGGAACAGTTTAAAAAGAGAATCATATTGTGATTTCTTGATAATGGGTGTGTTCCTTATCTTCTCCTAGTGTCTAAACTCTTCTCCATGGCTGGACCCCCAAATAATATACCTTTACGTGGTAAGGGGTATCTAGAGAGTGGGATAGGTTTAATAACTACCCTCACCCTAATGCGTACCGTAACCCTAACCCCTACCCTAACCCTAACGCGTAACCTAATCCTAACCCGTGCCCTAAACCGAGCCCTAACCCTAACACTAGACCTAACACTAACCCTAACACATTCCCTACGCCCTACCCGAAACCGTACCCTAAGCCGTACCCTAACCCTCACCCTAACCCTAACCCTAAACCTAAGCTACCCTTGATGGCTTCTGCCTCCAATAGATTTCCTAAGCACTAGTGTTTTAAGGAACAGTTTAAAAAGAGAATCATATTGTGATTTCTTGATAATGGGTATGTTCCTTATATTCTCCTAGTGTCTAAACTCTTCTCCATGGCTGGACCCCCAAATAATATTCCTTTCCGTGCTAAGGGGTATCTAGACAGTGGGATAGGTTTAATAACTGCCCTCACCCTAAAGCGTACCCTAACCCTAACCCCTACCCTAACACTAACGCGTACCCTAATCCTAACCCGTAACCTAAACCGAGCCCTAACCCTAACACTAACCCTAACCCTAACCCTAACCCATACCCTACGCCCTACCCGAACCCCTCCCCGAACCCGTACCCTAAGCCGTACCCTAACCCTCACCCTAACCCTAACCCTAACCCTAAGCTACCCTTGATTGCTTCTGCCTCCAATAGATTTCCTAAGCACTAGTGTTTTAAGGAACAGGTTAAAAAGAGAATCCTAATGTGATTTCTTGATAATGGGTGTGTTCCTTATCTTCTCCTCGTGTCTAAACTCTTGTCCATGGCTGGACACCCTAATAATATTCCTTTACGTGCTAAGGGGTATCTAGAGAGTGTGATAGGTTTAATAACTATCCTCAGCCTAACGGGTACCCTAACCGTAACCCCTACCCTAACCCTAACGCGTACCCTAATCCTAACCCGTACCCTAAACCGAGCCCTAACCCTAACATTAACCCTAAACCTAACCCTAACCCATACCCTACGCCCTACACGAACCCCTCCCCGAACCCGTACCCTAAGCCATACCCTAACCCTCACCCTAACCCTAACCCTAACCCTAAGCTACCCTTGACTGCTTCTGCCTCCAATAGATTTCCTAAGCACTAGTGTTTTAAGGAACAGGTTAAAAAGAGAATCCTAATGTGATTTCCTGATAATGGGTGTGTTCCTTATCTTCTGCTAGTGTCTAAATTCTTCTCCATGGCTGGACCCCCAAATAATATTCCTTTACGTGCTAAGGGGTATCTAGAGAGTGGGATAGGTTTAATAACTACCCTCACCATAACGCGTACCCTAACCCTAACCCCTACCCTAACCCTAACACGTACCCTAATCCTAACCCGTACACTAAACCGAGCCCTAACCCTAACACTAACTCTAACCCTAACCCTAACCCATACCCTACGCCCTACCCGAACCCCTCCCCGAACCCGTACCATAAGCCATACCCTAACCCTCAATCTAACCCTAACCCTAACCCTAAGCTACCCTTGACTGCTTCTGCCTCCAATAGATTTCCTAAGCACTAGTGTTTTAAGGAACAGGTTAAAAAGAGAATCCTAATGTGATTTCGTGATAATGGGTGTGTTCCTTATCTTCTCCTAGTGTCTAAACTCTTCTCCATGGCTGGACTCCCAAATAATATCCTTTACGTGCTAAGGGGTATCTAGATAGTGGGATAGGTTTAATAACTAACCTCACCCTATCGCGTACCCTAACCCTAACCCCTAACCTAACCCTAAAGCGTACCCTAATCCTAACCCGTACCCTAAACCGAGCCCTAACCCTAACACTAACGCTAACCCTAACCCTAACCCATACCCTACGCCCTACCCGAACCCCTCCCCGAACCCGTACCCTAAGCCATACCCTAACCCTCACCCTAACCCTAACCCTAAACCTACGCTACCCTTGATGGCTTCTGCCTACAATAGATTTCCTAAGCACTAGTGTTTTAAGGAACAGTTTAAAAAGAGAATCATATTGTGATTTCTTGATAATGGGTATGTTCCTTATATTCTCCTAGTGTCTAAACTCTTCTCCATGGCTGGACCCCCAAATAATATTCCTTTACGTGCTAAGGGGTATCTAGAGAGTGGGATAGTTTTAATAACTGCCCTCACCCTAAAGCGTACCCTAACCCTAACCCCTACCCTAACCCTAACGCGTACCCTAATCCTAACCCGTACACTAAACCGAGCCCTAAACCTAACACTAACCCTAACCCTAACCCTAACCAATACCCTAGGTCCTACCCGAACCCCTCCCCGAACCCGTACCCTAAGCCATACCCTAACCCTCACCCTAACCCTAACCCTAACCCTAAGCTACCCTTGACTGCTTCTGCCTCCAGTAGATTTCCTAAGCACTAGTGTTTTAAGGAACAGGTTAAAAAGAGAATCCTAATGTGATTTCGTGATAATGGGTGTGTTCCTTATCTTCTCCTAGTGTCTAAACTCTTCTCCATGGCTGGACCCCCAAATAATATCCTTTACGTGCTAAGGGGTATCTAGATAGTGGGATAGGTTTAATAACTAACCTCACCCTATCGCGTACCCTAACCCTAACCCCTAACCTAACCCTAAAGCGTACCCTAATCCTAACCCGTACCCTAAACCGAGCCCTAACCCTAACACTAACCCTAACCCTAAACCTAACCCATACCCTACGCCCTACCCGAACCCCTCCCCGAACCCGTACCCTAAGCCGTACCCTAACCCTCACCCTAACCCTAACCCTAACCCTAAGCTACCCTTGATTGCTTCTGCCTCCAATAGATTTCCTAAGCACTAGTGTTTTAAGGAACAGGTTAAAAAGAGAATCCTAATGTGATTTCTTGATAATGGGTGTGTTCCTTATCTTCTCCTCGTGTCTAAACTCTTGTCCATGGCTGGACACCCTAATAATATTCCTTTACGTGCTAAGGGGTATCTAGAGAGTGTGATAGGTTTAATAACTACCCTCAGCCTAACGTGTACCCTAACCGTAACCCCTACCCTAACCCTAACGCGTACCCTAATCCTAACCCGTACCCTAAACCGAGCCCTAACCCTAACATTAACCCTAAACCTAACCCTAACCCATACCCTACGCCCTACACGAACCCCTCCCCGAACCCGTACCCTAAGCCATACCCTAACCCTCACCCTAACCCTAACCCTAACCCTAAGCTACCCTTGACTGCTTCTGCCTCCAATAGATTTCCTAAGCACTAGTGTTTTAAGGAACAGGTTAAAAAGAGAATCCTAATGTGATTTCCTGATAATGGGTGTGTTCCTTATCTTCTGCTAGTGTCTAAATTATTCTCCCTGGCTGGACCCCCAAATAATATTCCTTTACGTGCTAAGGGGTATCTAGAGAGTGGGATAGGTTTAATAACTACCCTCACCCTAACGCGTACCCTAACCCTAACCCCTACCCTAACCCTAACACGTACCCTAATCCTAACCCGTACACTAAACCGAGCCCTAACCCTAACACTAACTCTAACCCTAACCCTAACCCATACCCTACGCCCTACCCGAACCCCTCCCCGAACCCGTACCCTAAGCCATACCCTAACCCTCACCCTAACCCTAACCCTAACCCTAAGCTACCCTTGACTGCTTCTGCCTCCGTAGATTTCCTAAGCACTAGTGTTTTAAGGAACAGGTTAAAAAGAGAATCCTAATGTGATTTCGTGATAATGGGTGTGTTCCTTATCTTCTCCTAGTGTCTAAACTCTTCTCCATGGCTGGACCCCCAAATAATATCCTTTACGTGCTAAGGGGTATCTAGAGAGTGGGATAGGTTTAATAACTAACCTCACCCTATCGCGTACCCTAACCCTAACCCATACCCTAACCCTAAAGCCTACCCTAATCCTAACCCGTACCCTAAACCGAGCCCTAACCCTAACACTAACCCTAACCCTAACCCTAACCCATACCCTACGCCCTACCCGAACCCCTCCCCGAACCCGTACCCTAAGCCATACCCTAACCCTCACCCTAACCCTAACCCTAAACCTAAGCTACCCTTGATGGCTTCTGCCTCCAATAGATTTCCTAAGCACTAGTGTTTTAAGGAACAGTTTAAAAAGAGAATCATATTGTGATTTCTTGATAATGGGTATGTTCCTTATCTTCTCCTAGTGTCCAAACTCTTCTCCATGGCTGGACCCCCAAATAATATTCCTTTACGTGCTAAGGGGTATCTAGAGAGTGGGATAGGTTTAATAACTGCCCTCACCCTAAAGCGTACCCTAACCCTAAACCCTACCCTAACCCTAACGCGTACCCTAATCCTAACCCGTACCCTAAACCGAGCCCTAACCCTAACACTAACCGTAACCCTAATACTAAACCATAACCTACGCCCTACCCGAACCCCTCCCCGAAACCGTACCCTAAGCCGTACCCTAACCCTCACCCTAACCCTAACCCTAAACCTAAGCTACCCTTGATGGCTTCTGCCTCCAATAGATTTCCTAAGCACTAGTGTTTTAAGGAACAGGTTAAAAAGAGAATCCTAATGTGATTTCCTGATAATGGGTGTGTTCCTTATCTTCTCCTAGTGTCTAAATTCTTCTCCATTGCTGGACCCCAAAATAATATTCCTTTACGTGCTAAGAGGTATCTAGAGAGTGGGATAGGTTTAATAACTACCCTCACCCTAACGCGTACCTTAACCCTAACCCCTACCCTAACACTAACACGTACCCTAATCCTAACCCGTACACTAAACCGAGCCCTAACCCTAACACTAACGCTAACCCTAACCCTAACCCATACCCTACGCCCTACCCGAAACCCTCCCCGAACCCGTACCCTAAGCCGTACCCTAACCCTCAATCTAACCCTAACCCTAACCCTAAGCTACCCTTGACTGCTTCTGCCTCCAATAGATTTCCTAAGCACTAGTGTTTTAAGGAACAGTTTAAAAAGAGAATCCTAATGTGATTTCTTGATAATGGGTGTGTTCCTTATCTTCTCCTAGTGTCTAAACTCTTCTCCATGGCTGGACCCCCAAATAATATTCCTTTACGTGCTAAGGGGTATCTAGAGAGTGGGATAGGTTTAATAACTAACCTCAACCTATCGCGTACCCTAACCCTAACCCATACCCTAACCCTAAAGCGTACCCTAATCCTAACCCGTACCCTAAACCGAGCCCTAACCCTAACACTAACCCTAACCCTAACCCTAACCCATACCCTACGCCCTACCCGAACCCCTCCCCGAACCCGTACCCTAAGCCATACCCTAACCCTCACCCTAACCCTAACCCTTAATCTAAGCTACCCTTGATGGCTTCTGCCTCCAATAGATTTCCTAAGCACTAGTGTTTTAAGGAACAGTTTAAAAAGAGAATCATATTGTGATTTCTTGATAATGGGTATGTTCCTTATCTTCTCCTAGTGTCTAAACTCTTCTCCATGGCTGGACCCCCAAATAATATTACTTTACGTGCTAAGGGGTATCTAGAGAGTGGGATATGTTTAATAACTGCCCTCACCCTAAAGCGTACCCTAACCCTAACCCCTACCCTAACCCTAACGCGTACCCTAATCCTAACCCGTACCCTAAACCGAGCCCTAACCCTAACACTAACCCTAACCCTAACCCTAACCCATACCCTACGCCCTACCCGAACCCCTCCCCGAACCCGTACCCTAAGCCATACCCTAACCCTCACCCTAACCCTAACCCTTAACCTAAGCTACCCTTGATGGCTTCTGCCTCCAATAGATTTCCTAAGCACTAGTGTTTTAAGGAACAGTTTAAAAAGAGAATCATATTGTGATTTCTTGATAATGGGTATGTTCCTTATCTTCTCCTAGTGTCTAAACTCTTCTCCATGGCTGGACCCCCAAATAATATTACTTTACGTGCTAAGGGGTATCTAGAGAGTGGGATATGTTTAATAACTGCCCTCACCCTAAAGCGTACCCTAACCCTAACCCCTACCCTAACCCTAACGCGTACCCTAATCCTAACCCGTACCCTAAACCGAGCCCTAACCCTAACACTAACCGTAACCCTAATACTAAACCATACCCTACGCCCTACCTGAACCCCTCCCCGAAACCGTACCCTAAGCCGTACCCTAACCCTCACCCTAACCCTAAACCTAAACCTAAGCTACCCTTGATGGCTTCTGCCTCCAATAGATTTCCTAAGCAGTAGTGTTTTAAGGAACAGTTTAAAAAGAGAATCATATTGTGATTTCTTGATAATGGGTATGTTCCTTATCTTCTCCTAGTGTCTAAACTCTTCTCCATGGCTGGACCCCCAAATAATATTCCTTTACGTGCTAAGGGGTATCTAGAGAGTGGGATAGGTTTAATAACTGCCCTCACCCTAAAGCGTACCCTAACCCTAACCCCTACCCTAACCCTAACGCGTACCCTAATCCTAACCCGTACCCTAAACCGAGCCCTAACCCTAACACTAACGCTAACCCTAACCCTAACCCATACCCTACGCCCTACCCGAACCCCTCCCCGAACCCGTACCCTAAACCATACCCTAACCCTCAATCTAACCCTAACCCTAACCCTAAGCTACCCTTGACTGCTTCTGCCTCCAATAGATTTCCTAAGCACTAGTGTTTTAAGGAACAGGTTAAAAAGAGAATCCTAATGTGATTTCTTGATAATGGGTGTGTTCCTTATCTTCTCCTCGTGTCTAAACTCTTCTCCATGGCTGGACCCCCAAATAATATTCCTTTACGTGCTAAGGGGTATCTAGAGAGTGGGATAGGTTTAATAACTAACCTCACCCTATCGCGTACCCTAACCCTAACCCATACCCTAACCCTAAAGCGTACCCTAATCCTAACCCGTACCCTAAACCGAGCCCTAACCCTAACACTAACCCTAACCCTAACCCTAACCCATACCCTACGCCCTACCCGAACCCCTCCCCGAACCCGTACCCTAAGCCATACCCTAACCCTCACCCTAACCCTAACCCTTAACCTAAGCTACCCTTGATGGCTTCTGCCTCCAATAGATTTCCTAAGCACTAGTGTTTTAAGGAACAGTTTAAAAAGAGAATCATATTGTGATTTCTTGATAATGGGTATGTTCCTTATCTTCTCCTAGTGTCTAAACTCTTCTCCATGGCTGGACCCCCAAATAATATTACTTTACGTGCTAAGGGGTATCTAGAGAGTGGGATATGTTTAATAACTGCCCTCACCCTAAAGCGTACCCTAACCCTAACCCCTGCCCTAACCCTAACGCGTACCCTAATCCTAACCCGTACCCTAAACCGAGCCCTAACCCTAACACTAACCGTAACCCTAATACTAAACCATACCCTACGCCCTACCTGAACCCCTCCCCGAAACCGTAACCTAAGCCGTACCCTAAACCTCACCCTAACCCTAACCCTAACCCTAAGCTACCCTTGATTGCTTCTGCCTCCAATAGATTTCCTAAGCACTAGTGTTTTAAGGAACAGGTTAAAAAGAGAATCCTAATGTGATTTCCTGATAATGGGTGTGTTCCTTACCTTCTCCTAGTGTCTAAATTCTTCTCCATTGCTGGACCCCAAAATAATATTCCTTTACGTGCTAAGAGGTATCTAGAGAGTGGGATAGGTTTAATAACTACCCTCACCCTAACGCGTACCCTAACCCTAACCCCTACCCTAACCCTAACACGTACCCTAATCCTAACCTGTACACTAAACCGAGCCCTAACCCTAACACTAACGCTAACCCTAACACTAACCCATACCCTACGCCCTACCCGAAACCCTCCCCGAACCCGTACCCTAAGCCGTACCCTAACCCTCAATCTAACCCTAACCCTAACCCTAAGCTACCCTTGACTGCTTCTGCCTCCAATATATTTCCTAAGCACTAGTGTTTTAAGGAACAGGTTAAAAAGAGAATCCTAATGTGATTTCTTGATAATGGGTGTGTTCCTTATCTTCTCCTAGTGTCTAAACTCTTCTCCATGGCTGGACCCCCAAATAATATTCCTTTACGTGCTAACGGGTATCTAGAGAGTGGGATAGGTTTAATAACTAACCTCACCCTATCGCGTACCCTAACCCTAACCCCTACCCTAACCCTAAAGCGTACCCTAATCCTAACCCGTATCCTAAACCGAGCCCTAACCCTAACACTAACCCTAACCCATACCCTACGCCCTACCCGAACCCCTCCCCGAACCCGTACCCTAAGCCATACCCTAACCCTCACCCTAACCCTAACCCTAAACCTAAGCTACCCTTGATGGCTTCTGCCTCCAATAGATTTCCTAAACACTAGTGTTTTAAGGAACAGTTTAAAAAGAGAATCATATTGTGATTTCTTGATAATAGGTATGTTCCTTATCTTCTCCTAGTGTCTAAACTCTTCTCCATGGCTGGACCCCCAAATAATATTACTTTACGTGCTAAGGGGTATCTAGAGAGTGGGATAGGTTTAATAACTGCCCTCACCCTAAAGCGTACCCTAACCCTAACCCCTACCCTAACCCTAACGCGTACCCTAATCCTAACCCGTACCCTAAACCGAGCCCTAACCCTAACACTAACCGTAACCCTAATCCTAAACCATACCCTACGCCCTACCCGAACCCCTCCCCGAAACCGTACCCTAAGCCGTACCCTAACTCTCACCCTAACCCTAAACCTAACCCTAAGCTACCCTTGATTGCTTCTGCCTCCAATAGATTTCCTCAGCACTAGTGTTTTAAGGAACAGGTTAAAAAGAGAATCCTAATGTGATTTCTTGATAATGGGTGTGTTCCTTATCTTCTCCTCGTGCCTAAACTCTTGTCCATGGCTGGACCCCCAAATAATATTCCTTTACGTGCTAAGGGGTATCTAGAGAGTGTGATAAGTTTAATAACTACGCTCACCCTAATGCGTACCATAACCCTAACCCCTACCCTAACCCTAACGCGTACCCTAATCCTAACCCGTACCCTAAACCGAGCCCTAACCCTAACACTAGCCCTAACGCTAACCCTAACCCATTCCCTACGCCCTACCCGAACCCCTCCCCGAACCCGTACCCTAAGCCGTACCCTAACCCTCACCCTAACCCTAACCCTAACCCTAAGCTACCCCTGACTGCTTCTGCCTCCAATAGATTTCCTAAGCACTAGTGTTTTAAGGAACAGGTTAAAAAGAGAATCCTAATGTGATTTCTTGATAATGGGTGTGTTCCTTATCTTCTCCTAGTGTCTAAACTCTTCTCCATGGCTGGACCCCCAAATAATATTCCTTTACGTGCTAAGGGGTATCTAGAGAGTGGGATAGGTTTAATAACTAACCTCACCCTATCGCGTACCCTAACCCTAACCCCTACCCTAACACTAACGCGTACCCTAATCCTAACCCGTAACCTAAACCGAGCCCTAACCCTAACACTAACCCAACCCTAACCCTAACCCATACCCTACGCCCTACCCGAACCCCTCGCCGAACCCGTACCCTAAGCCGTACCCTAACCCTCACCCTAACCCTAACCCTAACCCTAAGCTACCCTTGATTGCTTCTGCCTCCAATAGATTTCCTAAGCACTAGTGTTTTAAGGAACAGGTTAATAAGAGAATCCTAATGTGACTTCTTGATAATGGGTGTGTTCCTTATCTTCTCCTCGTGTCTAAACTCTTGTCCATGGCTGGACACCCAAATAATATACCTTTACGTGGTAAGGGGTATCTAGAGAGTGTGATAGGTTTAATAACTACCCTCAGCCTAACGTGTACCCTAACCGTAACCCCTACCCTAACCCTAACGCGTACCCTAATCCTAACCCGTACCCTAAACCAAGCCCTAACCCTAACACTAACCCTAAACCTAACCCTAACCCATACCCTACGCCCTACACGAACCCCTCCCCGAACCCGAACCCTAAGCCATACCCTAACCCTCACCCTAACCCTAACCCTAACCCTAAGCTACCCTTGACTGCTTCTGCCTCCAATAGATTTCCTAAGCACTAGTGTTTTAAGGAACAGGTTAAAAAGAGAATCCTAATGTGATTTCTTGATAATGGGTGTGTTCCTTATCTTCTCCTAGTGTCTAAACTCTTCTCCATGGCTGGACCCCCAAATAATATTCCTTTACGTGCTAAGGGGTATCTAGAGAGTGGGATAGGTTTAATAACTAAGCTCACCCTATCGCGTACCCTAACCCTAACCCCTACCCTAACCCTAACGCGTACCCTAATCCTAACCCGTATCCTAAACCGAGCCCTAACCCTAACACTAACCGTAACCCTAATCCTAAACCATACCCTACGCCCTACCGGAACCCCTCCCCGAACCCGTAACCTAAGCCGTACCCTAACCCTCACCCTAACCCTAACCCTAACCCTAAGCTACCCTTGACTGCTTCTGCCTCCAATAGATTTCCTAAGCACTAGTGTTTTAAGGAACAGGTTAAAAAGAGAATCCTAATGTAATTTCGTGATAATGGGTGTGTTCCTTACCTTCTCCTAGTGTCTAAACTCTTCTCCATGGCTGGACCCCCAAATAATATTCCTTTACGTGCTAAGGGGTATCTAGAGAGTGGGATAGGTCTAATAACTAACCTCACCCTATCGCGTACCCTAACCCTAACCCCTACCCTAACACTAACGCGTACCCTAATCCTAACCCGTAAACTAAACCGAGCCCTAACCCTAACACTAACCCTAACCCTAACCCTAACCCATACCCTACGCCCTACCCGAACCCCTCCCCGAACCCGTACCCTAAGCCATTCCCTAACCCTCACCCTAACCCTATCCCTAACCCTAAGCTACCCTTGACTGCTTCTGCCTGCAAAACATTTCCTAAGCACTAGTGTTTTAAGGAACAGGTTAAAAAGAGAATCCTAATGTGATTTCGTGATAATGGGTGTGTTCCTTATCTTCTCCTAGTGTCTAAACACTTCTCCATGGCTGGACCCCCAAATAATATTCCTTTACGTGCTAAGGGGTATCTAGAGAGAGGGAGAGGTTTAATAACTAACCTTACCCTAACGCGTACCCTAACCCTAACCCCTACCCTAACCCTAACGCGTACCGTAATCCTAACCCATACCCTAAACCGAGCCCTAACCCTAACACTAACCCTAACCCTAACCCTAACCCATACCCTACGCCCTACCCGAACCCCTCCCCGAACCCGTACCCTAAGCCGTACCCTAACCCTCACCCTAACCCTAACCCTAACCCTAAGCTACCCTTGACTGCTTCTGCCTCCAATAGATTTCCTAAGCACTAGTGTTTTCAGGAACAGTTTAAAAAGACAATCATATTATGATTTCTTGATAATGGGTGTGTTCCTTATCTTCTCCTAGTGTCTAAACTCTTCTCCATGGCTGGACCCCCAAATAATATTCCTTTACCTGCTAAGGGGTATCTAGAGAGTGGGATAGGTTTAATAACTACCCTCACCGTAAAGCGTACCCTAACCCTAAAGCCTACCCTAACCCTAACGCATACCCTAATCCTAACCCGTACCCTAAACCGAGCCCTAACCCTAACACTAAGCCTAACCCTAACCCTAACCCATACCCTACGCCCTACACGAACCCCTCCCCGAACCCGTACCCTAAGCCGTACCCTAACCCTCACCCTAACCCTCACCCTAGCCCTAAGCTACCCTTGACGGCTTCTGCCTCCAATAGATTTCCTAAGCACTAGTGTTTTAAGGAACAGGTTAAAAAGAGAATCGTAATGTGATTTCTTGATAATGGGTGTGTTCCTTATCTTCTCCTCGTGTCTAAACTCTTCTCCATGGCTGGACCCCCAAATAATATTCCTTTACGTGCTAAGGGGTATCTAGAGAGTGGGATAGGTTTAATAACTAAGCTCACCCTATCGCGTACCCTTACCCTAACCCCTACCCTAACCCTAACGCATACCCTAATCCTAACCCGTACCCTAAACCGAGCCCTAACCCTAACACTAGCCCTAACCCTAACCCTAACCCATACCCTATGCCCTACCCGAATCCCTCCCCGAACCCGTACCCTAAGCCGTACCCTAACCCTCACCCTAACCCTAACCCTAGCCCTAAGCTACCCTTGACGGCTTCTGCCTCCAATAGATTTCCTAAGCACTAGTGTTTTAAGGAACAGGTTAAAAAGAGAATCCTAATGTGATTTCTTGATAATGGGTGTGTTCCTTATCTTCTCCTCGTGTCTAAACTCTTCTCCATGGCTGGACCCCCAAATAATATTCCTTTACGTGCTAAGGGGTATGTAGAGAGTGGGATAGGTTTAATAACTACCCTCACCCTAACGCGTACCCTAACCCTAACCCCTACCCTAACCCTAACGCGTACCCTAATCCTAACCCGTATCCTAAACCGAGCCCTAACCCTAACACTAACCGTAACCCTAATCCTAAACCATACCCTACGCCCTACCCGAACCCCTCCCCGAACCCGTAACCTAAACCGTACCCTAACCCTCACCCTAACCCTAACCCTAACCCTAAGCTACCCTTGACTGCTTCTGCCTCCAATAGATTTCCTAAGCACTAGTGTTTTAAGGAACAGGTTAAAAAGAGAATCCTAATGTGATTTCGTGATAATGGGTGTTTTCCTTACCTTCTCCTAGTGTCTAAACTCTTCTCCATGGCTGGACCCCCAAATAATATTCCTTTACGTGCTAAGGGGTATCTAGAGAGTGGGATAGGTTTAATAACTAACCTCACCCTATCGCGTACCCTAACCCTAACCCCTACCCTAACACTAACGCGTACCCTAATCCTAACCCGTACCCTAAACCGAGCCCTAACCCTAACACTAACCCTAATCCTAACCCTAACCCATACCCTACGCCCTACCCGAACCCCTCCCCGAACCCGTACCCTAAGCCATTCCCTAACCCTCACCCTAACCCTATCCCTAACCCTAAGCTACCCTTGACTGCTTCTGCCTCCAAAACATTTCCTAAGCACTAGTGTTTTAAGGAACAGGTTAAAAAGAGAATCCTAATGTGATTTCGTGATAATGGGTGTGTTCCTTACCTTCTCCTAGTGTCTAAACTCTTCTCCATGGCTGGACCCCCAAATAATATTCCTTTACGTGCTAAGGGGTATCTAGAGAGAGGGAGAGGTTTAATAACTAACCTCACCCTATCGCGTACCCTAACCCTAACCCCTACCCTAACCCTAACGCGTACCCTAATCCTAACCCGTACCCTAAACCGAGCCCTAACCCTAACACTAACCCTAACCCTAACCCTAACCCATACCCTACGCCCTACCCGAACCCCTCCCCGAACCCGTACCCTAAGCCGTACCCTAACCCTCACCCTAACCCTAACCCTAACCCTAAGCTACCCTTGACTGCTTCTTCCTCCAATAGATTTCCTAAGCACTAGTGTTTTAAGGAACAGGTTAAAAAGACAATCATATTATGATTTCTTGATAATGGGTGTGTTCCTTATCTTCTCCTAGTGTCTAAACTCTTCTCCATGGCTGGACCCCCAAATAATATTCCTTTACGTGCTAAGGGGTATCTAGAGAGTGGGATAGGTTTAATAACTAACCTCACCCTATCGCGTACCCTAACCCTAACCCCTACCCTAACACTAATGCGTACCCTAATCCTAACCCGTTCCCTAAACCGAACCCTAACCCTAACACTAACCCTAACCCTAACCCTAACCCATACCCTACGCCCTACCCGAACCCCTCCCCGTATCCGTACCCTAACCCTCACCCTAACCCTAACCCGAACCCTAAGCTACCCTTGACTGCTTGTGCCTCCAATAGATTTCCTAAGCACTAGTGTTTTAAGGAACAGGTTAAAAAGAGAATCCTAATGTGATTTTGTGATAATGGGTGTGTTCCTTATCTTCTCCTAGTGTCTAAAATCTTCTCCATGGCTGGACCCCCAAATAATATTCCTTTACGTGCTAAGGGGTATCTAGAGAGAGGGAGAGGTTTAATAACTACCCTCAGCCTAACGCGTACTCTAACCCTAACCCCTACCCTAACCCTAACGCGTACCCTAATCCTAACCCGTACCCTAAACCGAGCCCTAACCCTAACACTAGCCCTAACCCTAACCCTAAACCATTCCCTACGCCCTACCCGAACCCCTCCCTGAGCCCGTACCCTAAGCCATACCCTAACCCTCACCCTAACCCTAACCCTAACCCTAAGCTACCCTTGACTGCTTCTGCCTCCAATAGATTTCCTAAGCACTAGTGTTTTAAGGAACAGGTTAAAAAGAGAATCCTAATGTGATTTCTTGATAATGGGTGTGTTCCTTATCTTCTCCTAGTGTCTAAACTCTTCTCCATGGCTGGACCCCCAAATAATATACCTTTACGTGCTAAGGGGTATCTAGAGAGTGGGATAGGTTTAATAAGTAACCTCACCCTATCGCGTACCCTAACCCTAACCCCTACCCTAACCCTAACGCGTACCCTAATCCTAACCCGTACCCTAAACCGAGTCCTAAACCTAACACTAACCCTAACCCTAACCTTAACCCATACCCTACGTCCTACCCGAACCCCTCCCTGAACCCGTACCCTAAGCCGTACCCTAACCCTCACCCTAATACTAACCCTAAACCTAAGCTACCCTTGACTGCTTCTGCCTCCAATAGATTTCCTAAGCACTAGTGTTTTAAGGAACAGTTTAAAAAGAGAATCATATTGTGATTTCTTGATAATGGGTGTGTTCCTTATCTTCTCCTAGTGTCTAAACTCTTCTCCATGGCTGGACCCCCAAATAATATACCTTTACGTGGTAAGGGGTATCTAGAGAGTGGGATAGGTTTAATAACTACCCTCACCCTAATGCGTACCGTAACCCTAACCCCTACCCTAACCCTAACGCGTACCCTAATCCTAACCCGTGCCCTAAACCGAGCCCTAACCCTAACACTAGACCTAACACTAACCCTAACACATTCCCTACGCCCTACCCGAAACCGTACCCTAAGCCGTACCCTAACCCTCACCCTAACCCTAACCCTAACCCTAAGCTACCCTTGACTGCTTCTGCCTGCAATAGATTTCCTAAGCACTAGTGTTTTAAGGAACAGGTTAAAAAGAGAATCCTAATGTGATTTCTTGATAATGGGTGTGTTCCTTATCTTCTCCTAGTGTCTAAACTCTTCTCCATGGCTGGACCCCCAAATAATATTCTTTTACGTGCTAAGGGGTATCTAGAGAGTGGGATAGGTTTAATAACTAATCTCACCCTATCACGTACCCTAACCCTAACCCCTACCCTAACACTAACGCGTACCCTAATCCTAACCCGTACCCTAAACCGAGCCCTAACCGTAACACTAAACCTAACTCTAACCCTAACCCATACCCTACGCTCTAACCGAACCCCTCCCCGAACCCGTACCCTAAGCCATACCCTAACCCTCACCCTAACCCTAACCCTAACCCTAAGCTACGCTTGACTGCTTCTGCCTCCAATAGATTTCCTAAGCACTAGTGTTTTAAGGAACAGTTTAAAAGAGAATCCTAATGTGATTTCTTGATAATGGGTGTGTTCCTTATCTTCTCCTAGTGTCTAAACTCTTCTCCATGGCTGGACCCCCAAATAATATTCCTTTACGTGCTAAGGGGTATCTAGAGAGTGGGATAGGTTTAATAACTAACCTCACCCTATCGCGTACCCTAACCCTAACCCCTACCCTAACCCTAACGCGTACCCTAATCCTAACCCGTACCCTAAACCGAGCCCTAACCCTAACACTAACCCTAACCCTAACCCTAACCCATACCCTACGCCCTACCCGAACCCCTCCCCGAACCCGTACCCTAAAACGTACCCTAACCCTCACCCTAACCCTAACCCTAACCCTAAGCTACCCTTGACTGCTTCTGCCTCCAATAGATTTCCTAAGCACTAGTGTTTTCAGGAACAGTTTAAAAAGACAATCATATTATGATTTCTTGATAATGGGTGTGTTCCTTATCTTCTCCTAGTGTCTAAACTCTTCTCCATGGCTGGACCCCCAAATAATATTCCTTTACGTGCTAAGGGGTATCTAGAGAGTGGGATAGGTTTAATAACTACCCTCACCCTAAAGCGTACCCTAACCCTAAAGCCTACCCTAACCCTAACGCATACACTAATCCTAACCCGTACCCTAAACCGAGCCCTAACCCTAACACTAAGCCTAACCCTAACCCTAACCCATACCCTACGCCCTACACGAACCCCTCCCCGAACCCGTACCCTAAGCCGTACCCTAACCCTCACCCTAACCCTAACCCTAGCCCTAAGCTACCCTTGACGGCTTCTGCCTCCAATAGATTTCCTAAGCACTAGTGTTTTAAGGAACAGGTTAAAAAGAGAATCGTAATGTGATTTCTTGATAATGGGTGTGTTCCTTATCTTCTCCTCATGTCTAAACTCTTCTCCATGGCTGGACCCCCAAATAATATTCCTTTACGTGCTAAGGGGTATCTAGAGAGTGGGATAGGTTTAATAACTACCCTCATCCTAACGCGTACCCTAACCCTAACCACTACCCTAACCCTAACGCATACCCTAATCCTAACCCGTACCCTAAACCGAGCCCTAACCCTAACACTAGCCCTAACCCTAACCCTAACCCATACCCTACGCCCTACCCGAATCCCTCCCCGAACCCGTACCCTAAGCCGTACCCTAACCCTCACCCTAACCCTAACCCTAGCCCTAAGTTACCCTTGACGGCTTCTGCCTCCAATAGATTTCCTAAGCACTAGTGTTTTAAGGAACAGGTTAAAAAGAGAATCCTAATGTGATTTCTTGATAATGGGTGTGTTCCTTATCTTCTCCTCGTGTCTAAACTCTTCTCCATGGCTGGACCCCCAAATAATATTCCTTTACGTGCTAAGGGGTATCTAGAGAATGGGATAGGTTTAATAACTACCCTCACCCTAACGCGTACCCTAACCCTAACCCCTACCCTAACCCTAACGCGTACCCTAATCCTAACCCGTACCCTAAACCGAGCCCTAACCCTAACACTAACCCTAACCCTAACCCTAACCCATACCCTACGCCCTACCCGAACCCCTCCCCGAACCCGTACCCTAAGCCGTACCCTAACCCTCACCCTAACCCTAACCCGAACCCTAAGCTACCCTTGACTGCTTCTGCCTCCAATAGATTTCCTAAGCACTAGTGTTTTAAGGAACAGGTTAAAAAGAGAATCCTAATGTGATTTCTTGATAATGGGTGTGTTCCTTATCTTCTCCTAGTGTTTAAACTCTTCTCCATGGCTGGACCCCCAAATAATATACCTTTACGTGCTAAGGGGTATCTAGAGAGTGGGATAGGTTTAATAAGTAACCTCACCCTATCGCATACCCTAACCCTAACCCCTACCCTAACCCTAACGCGTACCCTAATCCTAACCCGTACCCTAAACCGAGTCCTAAACCTAACACTAACCCTAACCCTAACCTTAACCCATACCCTACGTCCTACCCGAACCCCTCCCTGAACCCGTACCCTAAGCCGTACCCTAACCCTCACCCTAATACTAACCCAAACCCTAAGCTACCCTTGACTGCTTCTGCCTCCAATAGATTTCCTAAGCACTAGTGTTTTAAGGAACAGTTTAAAAAGAGAATCATATTGTGATTTCTTGATAATGGGTGTGTTCCTTATCTTCTCCTAGTGTCTAAACTCTTCTCCATGGCTGGACCCCCAAATAATATACCTTTACGTGGTAAGCGGTATCTAGAGAGTGGGATAGGTTTAATAACTACCCTCACCCTAATGCGTACCGTAACCCTAACCCCTACCCTAACCCTAACGCGTACCCTAATCCTAACCCGTGCCCTAAACCGAGCCCTAACCCTAACACTAGACCAAACACTAACCCTAACACATTCCCTACGCCCTACCCGAAACCGTACCCTAAGCCGTACCCTAACCCTCACCCTAACCCTAACCCTAACCCTAAGCTACGCTTGACTGCTTCTGCCTGCAATAGATTTCCTAAGCACTAGTGTTTTAAGGAACAGGTTAAAAAGAGAATCCTATTGTGATTTCTTGATAATGGGTGTGTTCCTTATCTTCTCCTAGTGTCTAAACTCTTCTCCATGGCTGGACCCCCAAATAATATTCTTTTACGTGCTAAGGGGTATCTAGAGAGTGGGATAGGTTTAATAACTAATCTCACCCTATCACGTACCCTAACCCTAACCCCTACCCTAACACTAATGCGTACCCTAATCCTAACCCGTACACTAAACCGAGCCCTAACCGTAACACTAACCCTAACTCTAACCCTAACCCATACCCTACGCTCTACCCGAACCCCTCCCCGAACCCGTACCCTAAGCCATACCCTAACCCTCACCCTAACCCTAACCCTAACCCTAAGCTACGCTTGACTGCTTCTGCCTCCAATAGATTTCCTAAGCACTAGTGTTTTAAGGAACAGTTTAAAAAGAGAATCCTAATGTGATTTCTTGATAATGGGTATGTTCCTTATCTTCTCCTAGTGTCTAAACTCTTCTCCATGGCTGGACCCCCAAATAATATTCCTTTACGTGCTAAGGGGTATCTAGAGAGTGGGATAGGTTTAATAACTAACCTCACCCTATCGCGTACCCTAACCCTAACCCCTACCCTAACCCTAACGCGTACCCTAATCCTAACCCGTACCCTAAACCGAGCCCTAAACCTAACACTAACCCTAACACTAACCCTAACCAATACCCTACATCCTACCCGAACCCCTCCCCGAACCCGAACCCTAAGCCATACCCTAACCCTCACCCTAACCCTAACCCTAAACCTAAGCTACCCTTGATGGCTTCTGCCTCCAATAGATTTCCTAAGCACTAGTGTTTTAAGGAACAGTTTAAAAAGAGAATCATATTGTGATTTCTTGATAATGGGTATGTTCCTTATCTTCTCCTAGTGTCTAAACTCTTCTCCATGGCTGGACCCCCAAATAATATTCCTTTCCGTGCTAAGGGGTATCTAGACAGTGGGATAGGTTTAATAACTGCCCTCACCCTAAAGCGTACCCTAACCCTAACCCCTACCCTAACACTAACGCGTACCCTAATCCTAACCCGTACCCTAAACCGAGCCCTAACCCTAACACTAACCGTAACCCTAATCCTAAACCATACCCTACGCCCTACCCGAACCCCTCCCCGAAACCGTACCCTAAGCCGTACCCTAACACTCACCCTAACCCTAACCCTAACCCTAAGCTACCCTTGATTGCTTCTGCCTCCAATAGATTTCCTAAGCACTAGTGTTTTAAGGAACAGGTTAAAAAGAGAATCCTAATGTGATTTCCTGATAATGGGTGTGTTCCTTATCTTCTCCTAGTGTCTAAATTCTTCTCCATGGCTGGACCCCCAAATAATATTCCTTTACGTGCTAAGGGGTATCTAGAGAGTGGGATAGGTTTAATAACTACCCTCACCCTAACGCGTACCCTAACCCTAACCCCTACCCTAACCCTAACACGTACCCTAATCCTAACCCATACACTAAACCGAGCCCTAACCCTAACACTAACGCTAACCCTAACACTAACAAATACCCTACGCCCTACACGAACCCCTTCCCGAACCCGTACCCTAAGCCGTACCCTAACCCTCAATCTAAACCTAACCCTAACCCTAAGCTACCCTTGACTGCTTCTGCCTCCAATAGATTTCCTAAGCACTAGTGTTTTAAGGAACAGGTTAAAAAGAGAATCCTAATGTGATTTCGTGATAATGGGTGTGTTCCTTATCTTCTCCTAGTGTCTAAACTCTTCTCCATGGCTGGACCCCCAAATAATATTCCTTTACGTGCTAAGGGGTATCTAGAGAGTGGGATAGGTTTAATAACTAACCTCACCCTATCGCGTAACCTAACCCTAACCCCTACCCTAACCCTAACGCGTACCCTAATCCTAACCCGTTCCCTAAACCGAGCCCTAAACCTAACCCTAACCCTAACCCTAACCCTAACCAATACCCTACGTCCTACCCGAACCCCTCCCCGAACCCGTACCCTAAGCCTTACCCTAACCCTCACCCTAACCCTAACCCTAACCCTAAGCTATCCTTGACTGCTTCTGCCTCCAATAGATTTCCTAAGCACTAGTGTTTTAAGGAACAGGTTAAAAAGAGAATCCTAATGTGATTTCTTGATAATGGGTGTGTTCCTTATCTTCTCCTAGTGACTAAACTCTTCTCCATGGCTGGACCCCCAAATAATATCCTTTACGTGCTAAGGGGTATCTAGAGAGTGGGATAGGTTTAATAACTAACCTCACCCTATCGCGTACCCTAACCCTAACCCCTAACCTAACCCTAAGGCGTACCCTAATCCTAACCCGTACCCTAAACCGAGCCCTAACCCTAACACTAACGCTAACCCTAACCCTAACCCATACCCTACGCCCTACCCGAACCCCTCCCCGAACCCGTACCCTAAGCCATACCCTAACCCTCACCCTAACCCTAACCCTAAACCTACGCTACCCTTGATGGCTTCCTCCTACAATAGATTTCCTAAGCACTAGTGTTTTAAGGAACAGTTTAAAAAGAGAATCATATTGTGATTTCTTGATAATGGGTATGTTCCTTATCTTCTCCTAGTGTCTAAACTCTTCTCCATGGCTGGACCCCCAAATAATATTACTTTACGTGCTAAGGGGTATCTAGAGAGTGGGATAGTTTTAATAACTGCCCTCAACCTAAAGCGTACCCTAACCCTAACCCCTACCCTAACCCTAACGCGTACCCTAATCCTAACCCGTACCCTAAACCGAGCCCTAACCCTAACACTAACCGTAACCCTAATACTAAACCATACCCTACACACTACCCGAACCCCTCCCCGAAACCGTACCCTAAGCCGTACCCTAACCCTCACCCTAACCCTAACCCTAACCCTAAGCTACCCTTGATTGCTTCTGCCTCCAATAGATTTCCTAAGCACTAGTGTTTTAAGGAACAGGTTAAAAAGAGAATCCTAATGTGATTTCCTGATAATGGGTGTGTTCCTTATCTTCTCCTAGTGTATAAATTCTTCTCCATTGCTGGACCCCAAAATAATATTCCTTTACGTGCTAAGAGGTATCTAGAGAGTGGGATAGGTTTAATAACTACCCTCACCCTAACGCGTACCCTAACCCTAAACCCTACCCTAACCCTAATACGTACCCTAATCCTAACCCGTACACTAAACCGAGCCCCAACCCTAACACTAACGCTAACCCTAACCCTAACCCATACCCTACGCCCTACCCGAAACCCTCCCCGAACCCGTACCCTAAGCCGTACCCTAACCCTCAATCTAACCCTAACCCTAACCCTAAGCTACCCTTGACTGCTTTTGCCTCCAATAGATTTCCTAAGCACTAGTGTTTTAAGGAACAGGTTAAAAAGAGAATCCTAATGTGATTTCTTGATAATGGGTGTGTTCCTTATCTTCTCCTAGTGTCTAAACTCTTCTCCATGGCTGGACCCCCAAATAATATTCCTTTACGTGCTAAGGGGTATCTAGAGAGTGGGATAGGTTTAATAACTAACCTCATCCTATCGCGTACCCTAACCCTAACCCCTACCCTAACCCTAAAGCGTACCCTTATCCTAACCCGTACCCTAAACCGAGCCCTAAACCTAACACTAACCCTAACACTAACCGTAACCAATACCCTACATCCTACCCGAACCCCTCCCCGAACCCGTACCCTAAGCCATACCCTAACCCTCACCCTAACCCTAACCCTAAACCTAAGCTACCCTTGATGGCTTCTGCCTCCAATAGATTTCCTAAGCACTAGTGTTTTAAGGAACAGGTTAAAAAGAGAATCCTAATGTGATTTCGTGATAATGGGTGTGTTCCTTATCTTCTCCTAGTGTCTAAACACTTCTCCATGGCTGGACCCCCAAATAATATTCCTTTACGTGCTAAGGGGTATCTAGAGAGAGGGAGAGGTTTAATAACTAACCTTACCCTAACGCGTACCCTAACCCTAACCCCTACCCTAACCCTAACGCGTACCCTAATCCTAACACGTACCCTAAACCGAGCCCTAACCCTAACACTAACCCTAACCCTAACCCTAACCCATACCCTACGCCCTACCCGAACCCCTCCCCGAACCCGTACCCTAAGCCGTACCCTAACCCTCACCCTAACCCTAACCCTAACCCTAAGCTACCCTTGACTGCTTCTGCCTCCAATAGATTTCCTAAGCACTAGTGTTTTCAGGAACAGTTTAAAAAGACAATCATATTATGATTTCTTGATAATGGGTGTGTTCCTTATCTTCTCCTCGTGTCTAAACTCTTCTCCATGGCTGGACCCCCAAATAATATTCCTTTACGTGCTAAGGGGTATCTAGAGAGTGGGATAGGTTTAATAACTACCCTCACCCTAAAGCGTACCCTAACCCTAAAGCCTACCCTAACCCTAACGCATACACTAATCCTAACCCGTACCCTAAACCGAGCCCTAACCCTAACACTAGCCCTAACCCTAACCCTAACCCATACCCTACGCCCTACCCGAATCCCTCCCCGAACCCGTACCCTAAGCCGTACCCTAACCCTCACCCTAACCCTAACCCTAGCCCTAAGTTACCCTTGACGGCTTCTGCCTCCAATAGATTTCCTAAGCACTAGTGTTTTAAGGAACAGGTTAAAAAGAGAATCCTAATGTGATTTCTTGATAATGGGTGTGTTCCTTATCTTCTCCTCGTGTCTAAACTCTTCTCCATGGCTCGACCCCCAAATAGTATTCCTTTACGTGCTAAGGGGTATCTAGAGAATGGGATAGGTTTAATAACTACCCTCACCCTAACGCGTACCCTAACCCTAACCCCTACCCTAACCCTAACGCGTACCCTAATCCTAACCCGTACCCTAAACCGAGCCCTAACCCTAACACTAACCCTAACCCTAACCCTAACCCATACCCTACGCCCTACCCGAACCCCTCCCCGAACCCGTACCCTAAGCCGTACCCTAACCCTCACCCTAACCCTAACCCGAACCTTAACCTACCCTTGACTGCTTCTGCCTCCAATAGATTTCCTAAGCACTAGTGTTTTAAGGAACAGGTTAAAAAGAGAATCCTAATGTGATTTCTTGATAATGGGTGTGTTCCTTATCTTCTCCTAGTGTTTAAACTCTTCTCCATGGCTGGACCCCCAAGTAATATACCTTTACGTGCTAAGGGGTATCTAGAGAGTGGGATAGGTTTAATAAGTAACCTCACCCTATCGCGTACCCTAACCCTAACCCCTACCCTAACCCTAACGCGTACCCTAATCCTAACCCGTACCCTAAACCGAGTCCTAAACCTAACACTAACCCTAACCCTAACCTTAACCCATACCCTACGTCCTACCCGAACCCCTCCCTGAACCCGTACCCTAAGCCGTACCCTAACCCTCACCCTAATACTAACCCAAACCCTAAGCTCCCCTTGACTGCTTCTGCCTCCAATAGATTTCCTAAGCACTAGTGTTTTAAGGAATAGTTTAAAAAGAGAATCATATTGTGATTTCTTGATAATGGGTGTGTTCCTTATCTTCTCCTAGTGTCTAAACTCTTCTCCATGGCTGGACCCCCAAATAATATACATTTACGTGGTAAGGGGTATCTAGAGAGTGGGATAGGTTTAATAACTACCCTCACCCTAATGCGTACCGTAACCCTAACCCCTACCCTAACCCTAACGCGTACCCTAATCCTAACCCGTGCCCTAAACCGAGCCCTAACCGTAACACTAACCCTAACTCTAACCCTAACCCATACCCTACGCTCTACCCGAACCCCTCCCCGAACCCGTACCCTAAGCCATACCCTAACCCTAACCCTAACCCTAAGCTATCCTTGACTGCTTCTGCCTCCAATAGATTTCCTAAGCACTAGTGTTTTAAGGAACAGGTTAAAAAGAGAATCCTAATGTGATTTCTTGATAATGGGTGTGTTCCTTATCTTCTCCTAGTGACTAAACTCTTCTCCATGGCTGGACCCCCAAATAATATCCTTTACGTGCTAAGGGGTATCTAGAGAGTGGGATAGGTTTAATAACTAACCTCATCCTATCGCGTACCCTAACCCTAACCCCTAACCTAACCCTAAGGCGTACCCTAATCCTAACCCGTACCCTAAACCGAGCCCTAACCCTAACACTAACGCTAACCCTAACCCTAACCCATACCCTACGCCCTACCCGAACCCCTCCCCGAACCCGTACCCTAAGCCATACCCTAACCCTCACCCTAACCCTAACCCTAAACCTACGCTACCCTTGATGGCTTCCTCCTACAATAGATTTCCTAAGCACTAGTGTTTTAAGGAACAGTTTAAAAAGAGAATCATATTGTGATTTCTTGATAATGGGTATGTTCCTTATCTTCTCCTAGTGTCTAAACTCTTCTCCATGGCTGGACCCCCAAATAATATTACTTTACGTGCTAAGGGGTATCTAGAGAGTGGGATAGTTTAAATAACTGCCCTCAACCTAAAGCGTACCCTAACCCTAACCCCTACCCTAACCCTAACGCGTACCCTAATCCTAACCCGTACCCTAAACCGAGCCCTAACCCTAACACTAACCGTAACCCTAATACTAAACCATACCCTACGCCCTACCCGAACCCCTCCCCGAAACCGTACCCTAAGCCGTACCCTAACCCTCACCCTAACCCTAACCCTAACCCTAAGCTACCCTTGATTGCTTCTGCCTCCAATAGATTTCCTAAGCACTAGTGTTTTAAGGAACAGGTTAAAAAGAGAATCCTAATGTGATTTCCTGATAATGGGTGTGTTCCTTATCTTCTCCTAGTGTATAAATTCTTCTCCATTGCTGGACCCCAAAATAATATTCCTTTACGTGCTAAGAGGTATCTAGAGAGTGGGATAGGTTTAATAACTACCCTCACCCTAACGCGTACCCTAACCCTAACCCCTACCCTAACCCTAATACGTACCCTAATCCTAACCCGTACACTAAACCGAGCCCCAACCCTAACACTAAGGCTAACCCTAACCCTAACCCATACCCTACGCCCTACCCGAAACCCTCCCCGAACCCGTACCCTAAGCCGTACCCTAACCCTCAATCTAACCCTAACCCTAACCCTAAGCTACCCTTGACTGCTTTTGCCTCCAATAGATTTCCTAAGCACTAGTGTTTTAAGGAACAGGTTAAAAAGAGAATCCTAATGTGATTTCTTGATAATGGGTGTGTTCCTTATCTTCTCCTAGTGTCTAAACTCTTCTCCATGGCTGGACCCCCAAATAATATTCCTTTACGTGCTAAGGGGTATCTAGAGAGTGGGATAGGTTTAATAACTAACCTCATCCTATCGCGTACCCTAACCCTAACCCCTACCCTAACCCTAAAGCGTACCCTAATCCTAACCCGTACCCTAAACCGAGCCCTAAACCTAACACTAACCCTAACACTAACCATAACCAATACCCTACATCCTACCCGAACCCCTCCCCGAACCCGTACCCTAAGCCATACCCTAACCCTCACCCTAACCCTAACCCTAAACCTAAGCTACCCTTGATGGCTTCTGCCTCCAATAGATTTCCTAAGCACTAGTGTTTTAAGGAACAGGTTAAAAAGAGAATCCTAATGTGATTTCGTGATAATGGGTGTGTTCCTTATCTTCTCCTAGTGTCTAAACACTTCTCCATGGCTGGACCCCCAAATAATATTCCTTTACGTGCTAAGGGGTATCTAGAGAGAGGGAGAGGTTTAATAACTAACCTTACCCTAACGCGTACCCTAACCCTAACCCCTACCCTAACCCTAACGCGTACCCTAATCCTAACACGTACCCTAAACCGAGCCCTAACCCTAACACTAACCCTAACCCTAACCCTAACCCATACCCTACTCCCTACCCGAACCCCTCCCCGAACCCGTACCCTAAGCCGTACCCTAACCCTCACCCTAACCCTAACCCTAACCCTAAGCTACCCTTGACTGCTTCTGCCTCCAATAGATTTCCTAAGCACTAGTGTTTTCAGGAACAGTTTAAAAAGACAATCATATTATGATTTCTTGATAATGGGTGTGTTCCTTATCTTCTCCTAGTGTCTAAACTCTTCTCCATGGCTGGACCCCCAAATAATATTCCTTTACGTGCTAAGGGGTATCTAGAGAGTGGGATAGGTTTAATAACTACCCTCACCCTAAAGCGTACCCTAACCCTAAAGCCTACCCTAACCCTAACGCATACACTAATCCTAACCCGTACCCTAAACCGAGCCCTAACCCTAACACTAAGCCTAACCCTAACCCTAACCCATACCCTACGCCCTACCCGAATCCCTCCCCGAACCCGTACCCTAAGCCGTACCCTAACCCTCACCCTAACCCTAACCCTAGCCCTAAGTTACCCTTGACGGCTTCTGCCTCCAATAGATTTCCTAAGCACTAGTGTTTTAAGGAACAGGTTAAAAAGAGAATCCTAATGTGACTTCTTGATAATGGGTGTGTTCCTTATCTTCTCCTCGTGTCTAAACTCTTCTCCATGGCTCGACCCCCAAATAATATTCCTTTACGTGCTAAGGGGTATCTAGAGAATGGGATAGGTTTAATAACTACCCTCACCCTAATGCGTACCCTAACCCTAACCCCTAACCTAACCCTAACGCTTACCCTAATCCTAACCCGTACCCAAAACCGAGCCCTAACCCTAACACTAACCCTAACCCTAACCCTAACCCATACCCTACGCCCTACCCGAACCCCTCCCCGAACCCGTACCCTAAGCCGTACCCTAACCCTCACCCTAACCCTAACCCGAACCCTAAGCTACCCTTGACTGCTTCTGCCTCCAATAGATTTCCTAAGCACTAGTGTTTTAAGGAACAGGTTAAAAAGAGAATCCTAATGTGATTTCTTGATAATGGGTGTGTTCCTTATCTTCTCCTAGTGTTTAAACTCTTCTCCATGGCTGGACCCCCAAGTAATATACCTTTACGTGCTAAGGGGTATCTAGAGAGTGGGATAGGTTTAATAAGTAACCTCACCCTATCGCGTACCCTAACCCTAACCCCTACCCTAACCCTAACGCGTACCCTAATCCTAACCCGTACCCTAAACCGAGTCCTAAACCTAACACTAACCCTAACCCTAACCTTAACCCATACCCTACGTCCTACCCGAACCCCTCCCTGAACCCGTACCCTAAGCCGTACCCTAACCCTCACCCTAATACTAACCCAAACCCTAAGCTACCCTTGACTGCTTCTGCCTCCAATAGATTTCCTAAGCACTAGTGTTTTAAGGAACAGTTTAAAAAGAGAATCATATTGTGATTTCTTGATAATGGGTGTGTTCCTTATCTTCTCCTAGTGTCTAAACTCTTCTCCATGGCTGGACCCCCAAATAATATACATTTACGTGGTAAGGGGTATCTAGAGAGTGGGATAGGTTTAATAACTACCCTCACCCTAATGCGTACCGTAACCCTAACCCCTACCCTAACCCTAACGCGTACCCTAATCCTAACCCGTGCCCTAAACCGAGCCCTAACCCTAACACTAGACCTAACACTAACCCTAACACATTCCCTACGCCCTACCCGAAACCGTACCCTAAGCCGTACCCTAACCCTCACCCTAACCCTAACCCTAACCCTAAGGTACCCTTGACTGCTTCTGCCTGCAATAGATTTCCTAAGCACTAGTGTTTTAAGGAACAGGTTAAAAAGAGAATCCTAATGTGATTTCTTGATAATGGGTGTGTTCCTTATCTTCTCCTAGTGTCTAAACTCTTCTCCATGGCTGGACCCCCAAATAATATTCTTTTACGTGCTAAGGGGTATCTAGAGAGTGGGATAGGTTTAATAACTAATCTCACCCTATCACGTACCCTAACCCTAACCCCTACCCTAACACTAACGCGTACCCTAATCCTAACCCGTACACTAAACCGAGCCCTAACCGTAACACTAACCCTAACTCTAACCCTAACCCATACCCTACGCTCTACCCGAACCCCTCCCCGAACCCGTACCCTAAGCCATACCCTAACCCTAACCCTAACCCTAAGCTATCCTTGACTGCTTCTGCCTCCAATAGATTTCCTAAGCACTAGTGTTTTAAGGAACAGGTTAAAAAGAGAATCCTAATGTGATTTCTTGATAATGGGTGTGTTCCTTATCTTCTCCTAGTGACTAAACTCTTCTCCATGGCTGGACCCCCAAATAATATCCTTTACGTGCTAAGGGGTATCTAGAGAGTGGGATAGGTTTAATAACTAACCTCATCCTATCGCGTACCCTAACCCTAACCCCTAACCTAACCCTAAGGCGTACCCTAATCCTAACCCGTACCCTAAACCGAGCCCTAACCCTAACACTAACGCTAACCCTAACCCTAACCCATACCCTACGCCCTACCCGAACCCCTCCCCGAACCCGTACCCTAAGCCATACCCTAACCCTCACCCTAACCCTAACCCTAAACCTACGCTACCCTTGATGGCTTCCTCCTACAATAGATTTCCTAAGCACTAGTGTTTTAAGGAACAGTTTAAAAAGAGAATCATATTGTGATTTCTTGATAATGGGTATGTTCCTTATCTTCTCGTAGTGTCTAAACTCTTCTCCATGGCTGGACCCCCAAATAATATTACTTTACGTGCTAAGGGGTATCTAGGGAGTGGGATAGTTTTAATAACTGCCCTCAACCTAAAGCGTACCCTAACCCTAACCCCTACCCTAACCCTAACGCGTACCCTAATCCTAACCCGTACCCTAAACCGAGCCCTAACCCTAACACTAACCGTAACCCTAATACTAAACCATACCCTACGCCCTACCCGAACCCCTCCCCGAAACCGTACCCTAAGCCGTACCCTAACCCTCACCCTAACCCTAACCCTAACCCTAAGCTACCCTTGATTGCTTCTGCCTCCAATAGATTTCCTAAGCACTAGTGTTTTAAGGAACAGGTTAAAAAGAGAATCCTAATGTGATTTCCTGATAATGGGTGTGTTCCTTATCTTCTCCTAGTGTATAAATTCTTCTCCATTGCTGGACCCCAAAATAATATTCCTTTACGTGCTAAGAGGTATCTAGAGAGTGGGATAGGTTTAATAACTACCCTCACCCTAACGCGTACCCTAACCCTAACCCCTACCCTAACCCTAATACGTACCCTAATCCTAACCCGTACACTAAACCGAGCCCCAACCCTAACACTAACGCTAACCCTAACCCTAACCCATACCCTACGCCCTACCCGAAACCCTCCCCGAACCCGTACCCTAAGCCGTACCCTAACCCTCAATCTAACCCTAACCCTAACCCTAAGCTACCCTTGACTGCTTTTGCCTCCAATAGATTTCCTAAGCACTAGTGTTTTAAGGAACATGTTAAAAAGAGAATCCTAATGTGATTTCTTGATAATGGGTGTGTTCCTTATCTTCTCCTAGTGTCTAAACTCTTCTCCATGGCTGGACCCCCAAATAATATTCCTTTACGTGCTAAGGGGTATCTAGAGAGTGGGATAGGTTTAATAACTAACCTCATCCTATCGCGTACCCTAACCCTAACCCCTACCCTAACCCTAAAGCGTACCCTAATCCTAACCCGTACCCTAAACCGAGCCCTAAACCTAACACTAACCCTAACACTAACCATAACCAATACCCTACATCCTACCCGAACCCCTCCCCGAACCCGTACCCTAAGCCATACCCTAACCCTCACCCTAACCCTAACCCTAAACCTAAGCTACCCTTGATGGCTTCTGCCTCCAATAGATTTCCTAAGCACTAGTGTTTTAAGGAACAGGTTAAAAATAGAATCCTAATGTGATTTCGTGATAATGGGTGTGTTCCTTATCTTCTCCTAGTGTCTAAACACTTCTCCATGGCTGGACCCCCAAATAATATTCCTTTACGTGCTAAGGGGTATCTAGAGAGAGGGAGAGGTTTAATAACTAACCTTACCCTAACGCGTACCCTAACCCTAACCCCTACCCTAACCCTAACGCGTACCCTAATCCTAACACGTACCCTAAACCGAGCCCTAACCCTAACACTAACCCTAACCCTAACCCTAACCCATACCCTACGCCCTACCCGAACCCCTCCCCGAACCCGTACCCTAAGCCGTACCCTAACCCTCACCCTAACCCTAACCCTAACCCTAAGCTACCCTTGACTGCTTCTGCCTCCAATAGATTTCCTAAGCACTAGTGTTTTCAGGAACAGTTTAAAAAGACAATCATATTATGATTTCTTGATAATGGGTGTGTTCCTTATCTTCTCCTAGTGTCTAAACTCTTCTCCATGGCTGGACCCCCAAATAATATTCCTTTACGTGCTAAGGGGTATCTAGAGAGTGGGATAGGTTTAATAACTACCCTCACCCTAAAGCGTACCCTAACCCTAAAGCCTACCCTAACCCTAACGCATACACTAATCCTAACCCGTACCCTAAACCGAGCCCTAACCCTAACACTAAGCCTAACCCTAACCCTAACCCATACCCTACGCCCTACACGAACCCCTCCCCGAACCCGTACCCTAAGCCGTACCCTAACCCTCACCCTAACCCTAACCCTAGCCCTAAGCTACCCTTGACGGCTTCTGCCTCCAATAGATTTCCTAAGCACTAGTGTTTTAAGGAACAGGTTAAAAAGAGAATCGTAATGTGATTTCTTGATAATGGGTGTGTTCCTTATCTTCTCCTCGTGTCTAAACTCTTCTCCATGGCTGGACCCCCAAATAATATTCCTTTACGTGCTAAGGGGTATCTAGAGAGTGGGATAGGTTTAATAACTACCCTCACCCTAACGCGTACCCTAACCCTAACCCCTACCCTAACCCTAACGCATACCCTAATCCTAACCCGTACCCTAAACCGAGCCCTAACCCTAACACTAGCCCTAACCCTAACCCTAACCCATACCCTACGCCCTACCCGAATCCCTCCCCGAACCCGTACCCTAAGCCGTACCCTAACCCTCACCCTAACCCTAACCCTAGCCCTAAGTTACCCTTGACGGCTTCTGCCTCCAATAGATTTCCTAAGCACTAGTGTTTTAAGGAACAGGTTAAAAAGAGAATCCTAATGTGATTTCTTGATAATGGGTGTGTTCCTTATCTTCTCCTCGTGTCTAAACTCTTCTCCATGGCTGGACCCCCAAGTAATATACCTTTACGTGCTAATGGGTATCTAGAGAGTGGGATAGGTTTAATAAGTAACCTCACCCTATCGCGTACCCTAACCCTAACCCCTACCCTAACCCTAACGCGTACCCTAATCCTAACCCGTACCCTAAACCGAGTCCTAAACCTAACACTAACCCTAACCCTAACCTTAACCCATACCCTACGTCCTACCCGAACCCCTCCCTGAACCCGTACCCTAAGCCGTACCCTAACCCTCACCCTAATACTAACCCAAACCCTAAGCTACCCTTGACTGCTTCTGCCTCCAATAGATTTCCTAAGCACTAGTGTTTTAAGGAACAGTTTAAAAAGAGAATCATATTGTGATTTCTTGATAATGGGTGTGTTCCTTATCTTCTCCTAGTGTCTAAACTCTTCTCCATGGCTGGACCCCCAAATAATATACATTTACGTGGTAAGGGGTATCTAGAGAGTGGGATAGGTTTAATAACTACCCTCACCCTAATGCGTACCGTAACCCTAACCCCTACCCTAACCCTAACGCGTACCCTAATCCTAACCCGTGCCCTAAACCGAGCCCTAACCCTAACACTAGACCTAACACTAACCCTAACACATTCCCTACGCCCTACCCGAAACCGTACCCTAAGCCGTACCCTAACCCTCACCCTAACCCTAACCCTAACCCTAAGGTACCCTTGACTGCTTCTGCCTGCAATAGATTTCCTAAGCACTAGTGTTTTAAGGAACAGGTTAAAAAGAGAATCCTAATGTGATTTCTTGATAATGGGTGTGTTCCTTATCTTCTCCTAGTGTCTAAACTCTTCTCCATGGATGGACCCCCAAATAATATTCTTTTACGTGCTAAGGGGTATCTAGAGAGTGGGATAGGTTTAATAACTAATCTCACCCTATCACGTACCCTAACCCTAACCCCTACCATAACACTAACGCGTACCCTAATCCTAACCCGTACACTAAACCGAGCCCTAACCGTAACACTAACCCTAACTCTAACCCTAACCCATACCCTACGCTCTACCCGAACCCCTCCCCGAACCCGTACCCTAAGCCATACCCTAACCCTCACCCTAACCCTAACCCTAACCCTAAGCTACGCTTGACTGCTTCTGCCTCCAATAGATTTACTAAGCACTAGTGTTTTAAGGAACAGTTTAAAAAGAGAATCCTAATGTGATTTCTTGATAATGGGTGTGTTCCTTATCTTCTCCTAGTGTCTAAACTCTTCTCCATGGCTGGACCCCCAAATAATATTCCTTTACGTGCTAAGGGGTATCTAGAGAGTGGGATAGGTTTAATAACTAACCTCACCCTATCGCGTAACCTAACCCTAACCCCTACCCTAACCCTAACGCGTACCCTAATCCTAACCCGTACCCTAAACCGAGCCCTAAACCTAACACTAACCCTAACACTAACCCTAACCAATACCCTACATCCTACCCGAACCCCTCCCCGAACCCGTACCCTAAGCCATACCCTAACCCTCACCCTAACCCTAACCCTAAACCTAAGCTACCCTTGATGGCTTCTGCCTCCAATAGATTTCCTAAGCACTAGTGTTTTAAGGAACAGTTTAAAAAGAGAATCATATTGTGATTTCTTGATAATGGGTATGTTCCTTATCTTCTCCTAGTGTCTAAACTCTTCTCCATGGCTGGACCCCCAAATAATATTCCTTTCCGTGCTAAGGGGTATCTAGACAGTGGGATAGGTTTAATAACTGCCCTCACCCTAAAGCATACCCTAACCCTAACCCCTACCCTAACACTAACGCGTACCCTAATCCTAACCCGTACCCTAAACCGAGCCCTAACCCTAACACTAACTGTAACCCTAATCCTAAACCATACCCTACGCCCTACCCGAACCCCTCCCCGAAACCGTACCCTAAGCCGTACCCTAACACTCACCCTAACCCTAACCCTAACCCTAAGCTACCCTTGATTGCTTCTGCCTCCAATAGATTTCCTAAGCACTAGTGTTTTAAGGAACAGGTTAAAAAGAGAATCCTAATGTGATTTCCTGATAATGGGTGTGTTACTTATCTTCTCCTAGGGTCTAAATTCTTCTCCATGGCTGGACCCCCAAATAATATTCCTTTACGTGCTAAGGGGTATCTAGAGAGTGGGATAGGTTTAATAACTACCCTCACCCTAACGCGTACCCTAACCCTAACCCCTACCGTAACCCTAACACGTACCCTAATCCTAACCCATACACTAAACCGAGCCCTAACCCTAACAATAACGCTAACCCTAACACTAACCCATACCCTACGCCCTACACGAACCCCTTCCCGAACCCGTACCCTAAGCCGTACCCTAACCCTCAATCTAAACCTAACCCTAACCCTAAGCTACCCTTGACTGCTTCTGCCTCCAATAGATTTCCTAAGCACTAGTGTTTTAAGGAACAGGTTAAAAAGAGAATCCTAATGTGATTTCGTGATAATGGGTGTGTTCCTTATCTTCTCCTAGTGTCTAAACTCTTCTCCATGGCTGGACCCCCAAATAATATTCCTTTACGTGCTAAGGGGTATCTAAAGAGTGGGATAGGTTTAATAACTAACCTCACCCTATCGCGTAACCTAACCCTAACCCCTACCCTAACCCTAACGCGTACCCTAATCCTAACCCGTTCCCTAAACCGAGCCCTAAACCTAACCCTAACCCTAACCCTAACCCTAACCAATACCCTACGTCCTACCCGAACCCCTCCCCGAACCCGTAACCTAAGCCTTACCCTAACCCTCACCCTAACCCTAACCCTAACCCTAAGCTATCCTTGACTGCTTCTGCCTCCAATAGATTTCCTAAGCACTAGTGTTTTAAGGAACAGGTTAAAAAGAGAATCCTAATGTGATTTCTTGATAATGGGTGTGTTCCTTATCTTCTCCTAGTGACTAAACTCTTCTCCATGGCTGGACCCCCAAATAATATCCTTTACGTGGTAAGGGGTATCTAGAGAGTGGGATAGGTTTAATAACTAACCTCACCCTATCGCGTACCCTAACCCTAACCCCTAACCTAACCCTAAGGCGTACCCTAATCCTAACCCGTACCCTAAACCGAGCCCTAACCCTAACACTAACGCTAACCCTAACCCTAACCCATACCCTACGCCCTACCCGAACCCCTCCCCGAACCCGTACCCTAAGCCATACCCTAACCCTCACCCTAACCCTAACCCTAAACCTACGCTACCCTTGATGGCTTCCTCCTACAATAGATTTCCTAAGCACTAGTGTTTTAAGGAACAGTTTAAAAAGAGAATCATATTGTGATTTCTTGATAATGGGTATGTTCCTTATCTTCTCCTAGTGTCTAAACTCTTCTCCATGGCTGGACCCCCAAATAATATTACTTTACGTGCTAAGGGGTATCTAGAGAGTGGGATAGTTTTAATAACTGCCCTCACCCTAAAGCGTACCCTAACCCTAACCCCTACCCTAACCCTAACGCGTACCCTAATCCTAACCCGTACCCTAAACCGAGCCCTAACCCTAACACTAACCGTAACCCTAATACTAAACCATACCCTACGCCCTACCCGAACCCCTCCCCGAAACCGTACCCTAAGCCGTACCCTAACCCTCACCCTAACCCTAACCCTAACCCTAAGCTACCCTTGATTGCTTCTGCCTCCAATAGATTTCCTAAGCACTAGTGTTTTAAGGAACAGGTTAAAAAGAGAATCCTAATGTGATTTCCTGATAATGGGTGTGTTCCTTATCTTCTCCTAGTGTATAAATTCTTCTCCATTGCTGGACCCCAAAATAATATTCCTTTACGTGCTAAGAGGTATCAAGAGAGTGGGATAGGTTTAATAACTACCCTCACCCTAACGCGTACCCTAACCCTAACCCCTACCCTAACCATAATACGTACCCTAATCCTAACCCGTACACTAAACCGAGCCCCAACCCTAACACTAACGCTAACCCTAACCCTAACCCATACCCTACGCCCTACCCGAAACCCTCCCCGAACCCGTACCCTAAGCCGTACCCTAACCCTCAATCTAACCCTAACCCTAACCCTAAGCTACCCTTGACTGCTTCTGCCTCCAATAGATTTCCTAAGCACTAGTGTTTTAAGGAACAGGTTAAAAAGAGAATCCTAATGTGATTTCTTGATAATGGGTGTGTTCCTTATCTTCTCCTAGTGTCTAAACTCTTCTCCATGGCTGGACCCCCAAATAATATTCCTTTACGTGCTAAGGGGTATCTAGAGAGTGGGATAGGTTTAATAACTAACCTCACCCTATCGCGTACCCTAACCCTAACCCCTACCCTAACCCTAAAGCGTACCCTAATCCTAACCCGTAACCTAAACCGAGCCCTAACCCTAACACTAACCCTAACCCTAACCCATACCCTACGCCCTACCCGAACCCCTCCCCGAACCCGTACCCTAAGCCATACCCTAACCCTCACCCTAACCCTAACCCTAAACCTAAGCTACCCTTGATGGCTTCTGCCTCCAATAGATTTCCTAAGCACTAGTGTTTTAAGGAACAGGTTAAAAAGAGAATCATATTGTGATTTCTTGATAATGGGTATGTTCCTTATCTTCTCCTAGTGTCTAAACTCTTCTCCATGGCTGGACCCCCAAATAATATTCCTTTACGTGCTAAGGGGTATCTAGAGAGTGGGATAGGTTTAATAACTGCCCTCACCCTAAAGCGTACCCTAACCCTAACCCCTACCCTAACCCTAACGCGTACCCTAATCCTAACCCGTACCCTAAACCGAGCCCTAACCCTAACACTAACCGTAACCCTAATCCTAAACCATACCCTACGCCCTACCCGAACCCCTCCCCGAAACCGTACCCTAAGCCGTACCCTAACCCTCACCCTAACCCTAAACCTAACCCTAAGCTACCCTTGATTGCTTCTGCCTCCAATAGATTTCCTAAGCACTAGTGTTTTAAGGAACAGGTTAAAAAGAGAATCCTAATGTGATTTCTTGATAATGGGTGTGTTCCTTATCTTCTCCTCGTGCCTAAACTCTTGTCCATGGCTGGACCCCCAAATAATATTCCTTTACGTGCTAAGGGGTATCTAGAGAGTGTGATAGGTTTAATAACTACCCTCAGCCTAACGCGTACCCTAACCCTAACCCCTACCCTAACCCTAACGCGTACCCTAATCCTAACCCGTACCCTAAACCGAGCCCTAAACCTAACACTAACCCTAACACTAACCCTAACCAATACCCTACATCCTACCCGAACCCCTCCCCGAACCCGTACCGTAAGCCATACCCTAACCCTCACCCTAACCCTAAACCTAACCCTAAGCTACCCTTGATTGCTTCTGCCTCCAATAGATTTCCTAAGCACTAGTGTTTTAAGGAACAGGTTAAAAAGAGAATCCTAATGTGATTTCTTGATAATGGGTGTGTTCCTTATCTTCTCCTACTGTCTAAACTGTTCGCCATGGCTGGACCCCCAAATAATATTACTTTATGTGCTAAGGGATATCTAGAGAGTGGGATAGGTTTAATAACTACGCTCACCCTAATGCGTACCCTAACCCTAACTCCTACCCTAAACCTAACGCGTTCCCTAATCCTAACCCGTACCCTAAAACGAGCCCTAACCCTAACAGTAGCCCTAACCCTAACCCTAACCCATTCCCTACGCCCTACCCGAACCCCTCCCCGAACCCGTACCCTAAGCCGTACCCTAACCCTCACCCTAACCCTAACCCTAACCCTAAGCTACCCTTGACTGCTTCTGCCTCCAATAGATTTCCTAAGCACTAGTGTTTTAAGGAACAGGTTAAAAAGAGAATCCTAATGTGATTTCTTGATAATGGGTGTGTTCCTTATCTTCTCCTAGTGTCTAAACTCTTCTCCATGGCTGGACCCCCAAATAATATTCCTTTACGTGCTAAGGGGTATCTAGAGAGTGGGATAGGTTTAATAACTAACCTCACCCTATCACGTACCCTAACCCTAACCCCTACCCTAACACTAAGGCGTACCCTAATCCTAACCCGTAACCTAAACCGAGCCCTAACCCTAACACTAATCCTAACCCTAACCCTAACCCATACCCTACGCCCTACCCGAACCCCTCCCCGAACCCGTACCCTAAGCCGTACCCTAACCCTCACGCTAACCCTAACCCTAACCCTAAGCTACCCTTGATTGCTTCTGCCTCCAATAGATTTCCTAAGCACTAGTGTTTTAAGGAACAGGTTAAAAAGAGAATCCTAATGTGATTTCTTGATAATGGGTGTGTTCCTTATCTTCTCCTCGTGTCTAAACTCTTGTCCATGGCTGGACACCCTAATAATATTCCTTTACGTGCTAAGGGGTATCTAGAGAGTGTGCTAGGTTTAATAACTACCCTCAGCCTAACGTGTACCCTAACCGTAACCCCTACCCTAACCCTAACGCGTACCCTAATCCTAACCCGTACCCTAAACCGAGCCCTAACCCTAACACTAACCCTAAAACTAACCCTAACCCATACCCTACGCCCTACACGAACCCCTCCCCGAACCCGTACCCTAAGCCATACCCTAACCCTAACCCTAACCCTAACCCTAACCCTAAGCTACCCTTGACTGCTTCTGCCTCCAATAGATTTCCTAAGCACTAGTGTTTTAAGGAACAGGTTAAAAAGAGAATCCTAATGTGATTTCCTGATAATGGGTGTGTTCCTTATCTTCTGCTAGTGTCTAAATTCTTCTCCATGGCTGGACCCCCAAATAATATTCCTTTACGTGCTAAGGGGTATCTAGAGAGTGGGATAAGTTTAATAACTACCCTCACCCTAACGCGTACCCTAACCCTAACCCCTACCCTAACCGTAACACGTACCCTAATCCTAACCCGTACACTAAACCGAGCCCTAACCCTAACACTAACCCTAACCCTAACCCTAACCCATACCCTACGCCCTACCCGAACCCCTCCCCGAACCCGTACCATAAGCCATACCCTAACCCTCACCCTAACCCTAACCCTAAACCTAAGCTACCCTTGATGGCTTCTGCCTCCAATAGATTTCCTAAGCACTAGTGTTTTAAGGAACAGTTTAAAAAGAGAATCATATTGTGATTTCTTGATAATGGGTATGTTCCTTATCTTCTCCTAGTGTCTAAACTCTTCTCCATGGCTGGACCCCCAAATAATATTCCTTTCCGTGCTAAGGGGTATCTAGACAGTGGGATAGCTTTAATAACTGCCCTCACCCTAAAGCATACCCTAACCCTAACCCCTACCCTAACACTAACGCGTACCCTAATCCTAACCCGTACCCTAAACCGAGCCCTAACCCTAACACTAACCGTAACCCTAATCCTAAACCATACCCTACGCCCTACCCGAACCCCTCCCCGAAACCGTACCCTAAGCCGTACCCTAACACTCACCCTAACCCTAACCCTAACCCTAAGCTACCCTTGATTGCTTCTGCCTCCAATAGATTTCCTAAGCACTAGTGTTTTAAGGAACAGGTTAAAAAGAGAATCCTAATGTGATTTCCTGATAATGGGTGTGTTCCTTATCTTCTCCTAGGGTCTAAATTCTTCTCCATGGCTGGACCCCCAAATAATATTCCTTTACGTGCTAAGGGGTATCTAGAGAGTGGGATAGGTTTAATAACTACCCTCACCCTAACGCGTACCCTAACCCTAACCCCTACCCTAACCCTAACACGTACCCTAATCCTAACCCATACACTAAACCGAGCCCTAACCCTAACACTAACGCTAACCCTAACACTAACCCATACCCTACGCCCTACACGAACCCCTTCCCGAACCCGTACCCTAAGCCGTACCCTAACCCTCAATCTAAACCTAACCCTAACCCTAAGCTACCCTTGACTGCTTCTGCCTCCAATAGATTTCCTAAGCACTAGTGTTTTAAGGAACAGGTTAAAAAGAGAATCCTAATGTGATTTCGTGATAATGGGTGTGTTCCTTATCTTCTCCTAGTGTCTAAACTCTTCTCCATGGCTGGACCCCCAAATAATATTCCTTTACGTGCTAAGGGGTATCTAGAGAGTGGGATAGGTTTAATAACTAACCTCACCCTATCGCGTAACCTAACCCTAACCCCTACCCTAACCCTAACGCGTACCCTAATCCTAACCCGTTCCCTAAACCGAGCCCTAAACCTAACCCTAACCCTAACCCTAACCCTAACCAATACCCTACGTCCTACCCGAACCCCTCCCCGAACCCGTAACCTAAGCCTTACCCTAACCCTCACCCTAACCCTAACCCTAACCCTAAGCTATCCTTGACTGCTTCTGCCTCCAATAGATTTCCTAAGCACTAGTGTTTTAAGGAACAGGTTAAAAAGAGAATCCTAATGTGATTTCTTGATAATGGGTGTGTTCCTTATCTTCTCCTAGTGACTAAACTCTTCTCCATGGCTGGACCCCCAAATAATATCCTTTACGTGCTAAGGGGTATCTAGAGGGTGGGATAGGTTTAATAACTAACCTCACCCTATCGCGTACCCTAACCCTAACCCCTAACCTAACCCTAAGGCGTACCCTAATCCTAACCCGTACCCTAAACCGAGCCCTAAACCAAACACTAACCCTAACCCTAACCCATACCCTACGCCCTACCCGAACCCCTCCCCGAACCCGTACCCTAAGCCATACCCTAACCCTCACCCTAACCCTAACCCTAAACCTACGCTACCCTTGATGGCTTCCTCCTACAATAGATTTCCTAAGCACTAGTGTTTTAAGGAACAGTTTAAAAAGAGAATCATATTGTGATTTCTTGATAATGGGTATGTTCCTTATCTTCTCCTAGTGTCTAAACTCTTCTCCATGGCTGGACCCCCAAATAATATTCCTTTACGTGCTAAGGGGTATCTAGAGAGTGGGATAGGTTTAATAACTAACCTCACCCTATCGCGTACCCTAACCCTAACCCCTACCCTAACCCTAAAGCGTACCCTAATCCTAACCCGTAACCTAAACCGAGCCCTAACCCTAACACTAACCCTAACCCTAACCCATACCCTACGCCCTACCCGAACCCCTCCCCGAACCCGTACCCTAAGCCATACCCTAACCCTCACCCTAACCCTAACCCTAAACCTAAGCTACCCTTGATGGCTTCTGCCTCCAATAGATTTCCTAAGCACTAGTGTTTTAAGGAACAGGTTAAAAAGAGAATCATATTGTGATTTCTTGATAATGGGTATGTTCCTTATCTTCTCCTAGTGTCTAAACTCTTCTCCATGGCTGGACCCCCAAATAATATTCCTTTACGTGCTAAGGGGTATCTAGAGAGTGGGATAGGTTTAATAACTGCCCTCACCCTAAAGCGTACCTTAACCCTAACCCCTACCCTAACCCTAACGCGTACCCTAATCCTAACCCGTACCCTAAACCGAGCCCTAACCCTAACCCTAACACTAACCCTAACCCTAACCCATACCCTACGCCCTACCCGAAACCCTCCCCGAAACCGTACCCTAAGCCATACCCTAACCCTCACCCTAAACCTAACCCTAAACCTAAGCTACCCTTGATGGCTTCTGCCTCCAATAGATTTCCTAAGCACTAGTGTTTTAAGGAACAGGTTAAAAAGAGAATCATATTGTGATTTCTTGATAATGGGTATGTTCCTTATCTTCTCCTAGTGTCTAAACTCTTCTCCATGGCTGGACCCCCAAATAATATTCCTTTACGTGCTAAGGGGTATCTAGAGAGTGGGATAGGTTTAATAACTGCCCTCACCCTAAAGCGTACCCTAACCCTAACCCCTACCCTAACCCTAACGCGTACCCTAATCCTAACCCGTACCCTAAACCGAGCCCTAACCCTAACACTAACCGTAACCCTAATCCTAAACCATACCCTACGCCCTACCCGAACCCCTCCCCGAAACCGTACCCTAAGCCGTACCCTAACCCTCACCCTA